>NC_056726.1:1469287014-1469527014 GCF_019279795.1 Protopterus annectens
TCATGTCATAATTAGATTCTTCCACTTTTTACAGTTCTGCTTTATGACTTTATTTAACAACACATGATCATTTTTCCATATGACTTTCTTTTATTACCCTTTTATTCTGTTACCATAATTAAGTTTTCTTCTAAATGAGTATAAACTCTGTCTGCATCTGTTGCAGTGTATAGTTTATACATTGTTGGAAGGCAGGTTATTGGTCGGTAGTTGCTAGGATAGCTTGCAGGTTTGCTCTTCAGTACGAGTATAGTTTCTCCTATTGCTAACCAGCCTGCTGCCTGGTCAAGGTGCACATATAAATAGTTCTTACTCATGGCTAAATCTTCATGTAAAGATGTTAATACTTTTAACTAGAAGTTAGGTACAGTGTCTGGGCCTGGGGTTTTCCAATTAAAGGCTTTTCTTAACTTTCTTTCAATCTCTCTGGCCGTTACTTCATCCCGTTTCATATCCTGTACATTTGAACTTCTTAGTCTTTCTTTTACTTCTTTTTTCTTTGTTATATTCCACAAGATGTTCATAGATATTTCTACAAAATGTATTTCCTTCTTCTTTTCTTTAGTGTTATAGCAATTCCTTTTGCCTTCTTTCTCAATTCTCTAGAACACTTTTTTGGGTCATCAGTAAATTCCTTATTTTGTACTTTTCCTTTATATTTATCTGTATGTCTTCTAATTTTTTCTGCCTGTGCTGATATTTTTAGTTTATTATTTGCAATAGTGCACAATAGATCCTGATCTTTTCTGATACTGTGCACTGCTTTTATCATGTCTATCCTTCTGAGTATTTTTGCTGATCTGTTCCCTGTTCTATACTCTTCTAACAGTGACATTTCTTGTCTTAATTGCTTTATAGTTTTCTGTATTCGATACTTCCATGGTGGCATTCGATTTCTCCCCTTCCTTCCTCGTACTAACCTATGTTTTTGTGGTAACACTTTATCTGTTATTGATTTAGCCACACAGTAACACATCCTATTTACTTCTGTTATATCACACAAATCTCTATGGATAGTCCTAATTACTGTGTTTGTTTGTTTGTTTTATTAAACTTCTAACTTTTTGGGTTTTATTGACTTTATGTAGTCTGTTTCTTTCATTGATCTTAATATGTCTGTCCATTTCTATTAAGTCAAGCAACTCTTCTCTTAGATCATTTTCTGCTAAACTGAGGGCACATTCTTTGTTCTCCATTTCCTGCAGCCATACTACAGAAAGTTCCAGAGCATCTTCCTGTGCCACATTCTCTTCAGCTTCATCCTGTGCCATCCATTGCTCTGTCATATGGGGACTCACTGGCCTATCACTCCACAACGTTGCCACAGTTGCCTGTTCCTGTCCTTGCTGTCCAACTCCAACTGAACATTTGTACTGTGAAAGGCTCCAAAGTATCTTCATATGGCAACTGATCAGATGCTTCCCACTCCACTGGTATCTCCTTAATTTGGGGATTCATTACTCTATTCTGCTGTGATGTTAACCGAGTTATTTTTGTACGCTAAATTCTTCACTTCACAGGTACTCCATAACCTCAGTTTCTATTTCTTTAACTTCTCCATCACTAATCCTCTTTTCTACTTTTCCTCTTTGTTTTCTTATTTTTTGTGTTGTAAAAATGTCCATGTCTGGATGCCGTTGCCTATATTTCTCTTCAAATATCTTTGGTGCTGCTCTATTTGTATTGATTATTTTTGCTTTCTCCTTTGCATAACTATTGCACCTTATTAATTTTTTTTTTCTTTCCCGTGTCCATATTTCTTCTTCAGATGTCCCTGCTCCTCCGGTTTCTCCTTGTTTTGGTGCTAGTTGTTTCATCATGCTGTGTTACAACCTGTGTTAGACTTTCTGCACTAAATGTTTCACGTTGCGGGTTTTCCATAACTTCATCTTCTATTTTTTAACTTTTGTTTTACTAATCTTCTGTTCTACATTCCCTGTTTGTGATCTTAATGTTTTTATTTTGTGAATTTTTCCATATTTGGATGTCTTTGTCTGTATTTCTCTTCGAATATCTTTGGGGTTGCCTTTTTTTGTTTATTAACTTACTCTCTTTCTTTCCCATCTCCATATTTCCTTTTTAAACTCTCAAAAGTCTCTAGATTTTGTTCTTCATATTTTTGCACTTCCTAAGTTGCTTCATTCTCCAAACGGCCCAAGGTTTCTTGGTCTATATAATGCTTTTTCATAAATCTGTTGTGTTGATGAACATATTTACTATATGACAAAGAGCATCTGCTGTAAGTGAAAAAGGCATTATTTTCCCCTGTATGATGACAAAGTTCATAGATTTGTAGGTTCACAGGCGATTACTAGGCTATAGAGGCTTTACAAGCCTAGCCAGGTTAATCCCAAGTACCCCCATTTGTTCTTCTGGGTAGTTCACAGAATGAATTTTTGAACAGAGTGGGGCAATTTTATGGTCTCCCATCCAATTATGTCATTTGTGCTAGAAGAGGGACAGAGAGGAGCTCTGTTTTACATAAATAGGAAGTCTGTTCCGGAGAAGTAGCAGTGTCCGGGAGACATAGCTGTCTCTTCAGCATATTCTGTTAACGTCACAGGGTAGAATGAGATCCCTAGAGTGAGTGACCATTGTGCCATTTGACTTATGGATGTGCAGCTTTTCCATTAGGGCAGGGTCGGAGATTGCCCTAGAGGCCAGGCACAAGTCACCTTTCAGCAGCCTATAAAGACATAGTGAAGTAACAGGGCTTTCGGTCTGTACACGTACGTCATGGAGTCCCTGTATTTTCTTAGTGAGAAACATCTGAGGTCTCTCCAGCTGCTGCAGGTGTCTGGTGAGGTATATGCATGCATTATACTCTATTAGTGGTCAGATGAGGGTCAAATACAGTAGAGTTATAACATCCCTTGACCTGGATGATATAACCTTGCTTATAATGTGCATTACATAGCAGACTTTCCTTACCACTGTGGAAACTTGGTGGTTGAAATTCAGATTGCAGTCAACCTGTGTTCCCAAGTTTCACACCATTGGGCTGGGACTCAATGAGGTGCTGTCAATGTTGTAATTTGTAGGTAATTCCATTTTGGCAGAAGCGAATAATAATTCATTTTGTTGCATTTAGTTTTAGACCATGGCTTTGGCACCATTCATTTGTTTGTGTTAGCCCTTCTTGTAATATGCTGACATTACTGGGGCACTCAATAATTGCTCCCAGTTTGCAATCATCAGCAAACTTGGTGAGCTAGAGGCCATCTGCTTTGGCCTGGACTACTTAGAAATAAATATCAAACAGTAAGGGACCCAGCACAGACTCCTGTAGTTCTCTACTGGTGATAGGTCTACTGGTGGACGTGGAGTCACCCATTTTGACAGTCTGTTCTGTTGGTGAGCCAATTAGCTACCCATCTAGTAATGTAAGGGTTAATCCCTACCTGGGAGAGTTTCTCAATGATGCCAGAGTGGGGAATTGTGTCAAAAGCCTTGGGAAGGTCGAGATAAGCTGTGTGCACTGTCTTACCTTCATCTATGGCTTTGATGACATTCTCAAATAAGTCTACCAGGTTTAATAAGCATGATTTACCCTTAACAAAGCCAAACTTGGTTGGGTAAAGCATTTGGAGGTCTCCTATGTCCTTGTTGATAAGGTCCATGATAATTCTTTTGATGGCCTCTCTTTGTGCAGGGGGGGATTACTGTTGCTGTTCTCCATGCTGCAAGAACACAGCTAGTTCTCAAGCTATGATTAATGAGAACATCAAGTGGGCATGCTAAGTCTTGTTTTAGATCGCTTAGTAAATGACTTGAGATATTACCTGATCCCAATGATGCCAGGTTTTTGGCCTTGGTGAGCCTTGTCAGCTAACAGGTTGGATATCTTCTGGTGCAGTATGAGTGATCCCATCTAAAACCAGTTCAGCACATAGCTGGACATTCCCTTTTAGACTTCAAACATAGTTAAAGAATGCCTTATGATTATCCTTGGCTAGGGATGCGATTTTAATTTTGTAATTTGCTTTAGAAAACTTTACAACATTTCTGATTTTCCTGTTTAGCTTAGGAGGGAACTCTTCCTCTGCAGAGTGATATCCCTCTTGCTTTTGGACAACAGTTTCTTCCTCTGGTTATATAATCTGTTTATAGTTGAAGTCTACAATGGTAGCTGAAATCTGCCATGACTAAGGTGTTGGGCTGTATGGCAAGGGATTCCAGTAAATCATGTAGGCGCTATGCTTATCCTGGTTCATGGTGTGGGATCTATAGCTGGCAATGATGTGGTATGGTACTTTCCCAGTAGTTAACTGGACATGGAGTAGTTTGAGAGTTATGCAATTTGATCGCTCTCAAAGTGTATTTGGTTTTAACTTATTCACTCCAATGGAGCTCAGGAAGTTTGCACTGTAACTTCCAATGGGCAAAGCCTAAGCCTTTTGAAAGACTCAAATTATGTCCTCATATTTCAAACAAATGTTCTTATCTCTGGAACCACAGGTGTTATGAAAGAAGTATAAATGGCAAATTCTTCATCAGAAACTATTTTTATAGTGGTAGCATTCTTTAGGTTCTAGATCTTAAACCGAATTTTATGTCACAGTAAACACAGTAACTATTACATTTGTAATATTTTGTAAACAACTTATGCTATCTCAGCAACCTCTCAAGTTACACACATACTGTCAGCAGCATTTTATTCATCTAGCTGAGAGCTTTCATATGGAAGGAGTTCTGCCTGTGTTACATGGTTATTGAAATATTTAGAAAAATGTGAAAATTATATAAAAAATCAATATCATAAAACAACTGTTAATCCCTATTAACCTGCACTAGACAGAGGTTGAATATTAATGCAGTTGAGCTTGCCATTGTGTAAGCGTTAACTGAAATCTTTTAAAACCTTGTACATAGCAAAGTTTTGGAATTATTGATACAAATATGAACAAGCAATATTTGACGCTTAGAGGTGTCAGTAGGAGTTAACTGCAGATGCATCTGGAGGCATCACTTTGATGTAATGAGTTAATGAAGGTGGATACACCTCCACTTTTGGCACTTTCGTGATCATTTTGAGGTCAGAATGTGTGAAAGGCATTGTACCCTTGTACGGATGGAGTTTTCTCAGCACTCCTGAACCATGTCTCATTAACTGCACAGATGTCAGAATCCTCCAAGGTGAGCAGTGCTTCCAGGGAGTGCAGTTTTATGTTTAAACTCTTAGTAGTACGACCCTGGATCTGTCTTGATTAGATTTTGTTATATTGGAAAATTTGTTGTTTTGACATTTCCTAAAAAAAGGCATTATAGGGGAGGCAAGGGCCTTTGCCAGTATCCAAAAGCCTAGAGGGAACAGGCACAGACTATCTCTAGCAAAGCAGTGAGGTCTGTCTACCATACCCTCCCAGACTGAGTGATACTAGATCCCCCTGGACTGACACCAGAAGCTAAGCCAGTTGTCGAAGTCAATCTGTTTTTGTTTATATTGTGGCATTATCCTGGGTGACGGAGTCATTTTTTCTTTATATTGTGGCATCATCCTGGGTGACAGAAGGATACTGCGTAGGGCTAGGGACATACTTGTCTGGGACACAATCAGAGAGTTCATTTATGACTTACAATTTTCAATGCCTGACATGAAGAAAACAAGATGGAGGATGTGCACCTCACTGCCTAGTCACTGTCTTGAAGTGCTCTGTCTTGAACAAGGTTCCATTAGCATTTTTTCTCATTTTGGTATCTTCATATAAGAAAAACAAGCACAGTAAATGTTTAAATAGCTCTACAAACCCAGACCTTCTCATTCTTGTCCAGGCAAAGATGTCAGATTCTTTTCTGTGCCTATGAATATTGCTATAACATTCTTTTATTAGCTGTCCCCTGTTTGCAGGGTGAATACAATGATGTTAGGCATCCTTCATGCCCTACTTGTTACCTTCTGACTAAAATCAAAACCTTTTGGTTTGGAGAAATTTGTAAAATGACCAGTTTAAACATTTGTAAAAAACATTTGGCATGACTTTTCTCATTTATTTTTAGTAAGAAAATAGATTGTCACAATGCACATATATCCACAGCATTGTTTTCCACAGACTAATGTATGATTCCGGTTTCAATCACAGTGCCAGAGAACAACCAGCTCCATGAATGGTTTCAGTTAGATATCATGGCGAGGATTAGAATCAATGTGTAGAATGATTTATTTTATATTGATTTGTATTTGGCAGTTTCAGGCACACAACAGTTAACATGCTCACCTTTGGGGCTAGAAAAGGAGGTGGCTGTGGGTTCTGTTCCCACATGGGGATTCATTATTGTCTAGCAGTTAACATGAAGGACTAAGGCTGTGAGCTGTTAACAAGCTACTTGTTATGGCACTGGGTTTGATTCCCTCAGCCTTCATTTGCCTACTAAGTGATCCTGAGCAAGTCACATGACCAGTGCTTTGGGACATTTGGGAATTTAAAACTCTCCTGGACTTCATGTCTATAAACCTATAAACTTATGCCTATTTGAAAATATTTTGAGACTTGTAATGCTAAGTCCTGGAAAAGCAAGACCAGTTGTGAAAAAATGCAGACATATGTATATACTAATTCCAAGATCACAGTGTCTTGGAATGTTCCCTTTTCTCCCCAGTATGGTGATTTCAGAGTTAGTCAGTAGTGGTGGTTGAGATGTGCAGTCTCCTGCATTTGGGATGTAGAGAGGGCTCATTTCCTGCAAAAACAGGTTTAAAGGAGAAAAACACTTGTTGACATTCAATGTCCACCTGCATTTTCTTTTCTAATCCCGCGTTTCAGAGTTACAAGTCTTGAAAATATGCTAGAGTTCGAATATGAGGCAGAAACCTTTTAGTGATTTAAAACTTGTTAGCAGCTTCCCTAGCTTCATAGCTCTGACTTTAGGTTTATAACGTTATCAGCTGTGCCTGGCCCAGTAAAACTAAGTGTAAGCTTTCCAGTAAGCCCTTCATCTTTCTATGCAAGTTTCCTGGCCACCTCTCCTGTCTATACTGTTGTATATATAGTTCCAGAAGGCCATAGTTACATCTTCAGGCATTCTTGATTAGTGTATCATTTGTTTATCTTGTCTTATACAATTATATATCCAATTCTAGGAAGGCCCCGGTAATAGCTAATCGTAACCAGTAGAACATGAGGGATTTCTCCTTAAACATTCTTACCTACAAAAATTCATCTTCCCTTTTCCTGGTTACTTTTTTTTGAATATATTTGTGCTGTCATCTTCGTTAGCCTGAAGGTAAGAAATTCCTCTACTTTTTTGACATGTTAGTGCATGGCTTGGGTTATATCATTAGCTTCTCCACTTCCATCATGTCCATGAGAATCTGTGATTTGATTCTAATATTATTTCTCTGGCCAGCATTCCCATAACTTTGTGTCCTCTTTCTAAGGCGTGCAGCCTTATATCTATACTTTATATTCATGCATTTTGGTTTCATATTTTAGGAGTGTTAAGTACTCTTTTTATTAAGATTACTTTAAAGTTATTCCTGAAGCCACTTTACTTTGTAGATGGCATCCTGGATGGGCCATTTTTACGCATAAGTAATTAACAAGAATCAGAATTTAATGAGTCCTAAAACACTGAATTACTCATTCATGACATCTCTGTATTGAAAACATATTTTACTCCCAGTTGAAAATGCATTTTTTTCATTCTTTCATTTTCATTAAACTTAAAAGGCCTGCCTTTGGCCAAGTGGTGGGTGAGAAGGTATTTAGTACATTAGCTGCAGACACATGGAACAAGTTACCACAATAAGTTAGACATGTGCAGACCTTTTCTTCATCTTGTATATAGTTACAAGAACACTTACGGGCCGCTTATAAATGTCAGTGATGCAAAGAATATGAACAGCTTTTCTCTATGTGTTTATTTTGCAAATTAATTATAGTCAGTTCAGTTCAGAGGTGCAGATTAAATCTCTGCATAAAATGCATCCATGAGTTATACCTTTCAACCTTTTAACGCAAGAAAACAAGGGCAAAGCTAAAACATGATGAGGGAAGCAATGGCATGAAATCTGGGATAAATTTTAAATATTGCTCTTATCAACTCAGGAAGTAGCTTGAATACCATGTTTTGAACTAGCATTCATTTTCTGAAGGATATGAAATCTGAAATCTATATATCTGTCATTATTTAGTGACCGCAATGACATGTCAGAAAACATCATTTTACAATGAGCAGGCACATCTGGACATTTTGTGTGAGTCTGGACATTTCAGATTTACGCCATTAGTAGAGTTATATCCAGCTAACAATTTGTGTTGCCATATATTCTTCCTGGCAATTGGACTGTCATTTCTGTATTCTCAGCTATCTACAACAGAGCAGCTGGAGTTATGACAGCTTATGATTGCTTGCAATATGATTCAATGCTGGGTGGGGGGGCTGGCAGACATTTTAAGGTGTTTTATCTATAGGTCAGTGCACTACGCCTGTAAACAAAACACATATGAATAAATAAATAAATGATATAAATTAAAATAAATAAGTTACAGGGTTTGATTCTCACCTTTGAAAGGGAAATTGTCTACACTTAAAATGGTCCTTAAGGGCAGTTAGCCCATTAATTACCTATGAAATGTATAGCTGAGATACTCCAGTTTAATTAATTTGACTGCTTGATTTTGGATTTGGTTGCAAAATATTTGAACAATGAGCACTGGCTTGTAATCATCTAATTTGTGTACCTTTGACCTATGTTATGACTGAAAAGGATCTTCAAACTAGTTCACTCACCTGATTAGCTAACTAACTAATTAAAATTCTTCCAGGGATTACACCATGGTAACATAGTCACCTATTGTTTAAATTTAATAACTTCCAAGTTATAAGTGACACAGGTGTCATAGTTTTAGCTGTTGTACTTACATATCATCATGGTTACTGACACTACCCTTCCATTACTTGCCAACAAAAAGAGACGAATAACTGAATGCACTTCAAATATTAAACCTGTTTTCACCCTACTTGTCCACTTTTTATCATTTTTGTAACCTAGTGTCAGGGTGTCACATTAGCAGTGACCGTCATCTAGAGCCAATGTTCACACTGCTAGATAGCTAGCCTTGTCATGGTTGTTTTTCCATACTTCATGCACTCATTGGACATTCACATCAGTCAGTTTAGAGTGTCCAATCCACCTACTCCACGTCTTTGGAATGTGAGAAGAAAATGAAATCCTGGCAGTTACAGGCATTGTTAAAATATCAACAAATCCAGTCTCGGAGCAATGTGCACTGCAAAACTATGGGCTATGACTTTATCTTTCTGACAGGTTTCCTACTAGTAGTAGAGATGCATACCTCATATCAAGCTAGTTAAGTTGGAGAGGCAGATAGAGCTTCTGTTGTTTGGCAGAAATGTTCCAGAATATTCTGCAACATGTTCCTGACATATGTTGAAGTGTGGTATGTGTCAATACTGTCCCTTTATAAAGGAAGGAACAGTATTTATGATCAACAACACTAAGATTCATATAAAAAATAAGTATAACTGTAACTCTGAGTGTATTATTTATTGTGCCCTCTGTAACCTATGTGATTGTTTTTACATTGGAAAAACTGAAAGAAAATTTAAAAATAAAATATATGAACATTTGCATGAAATAAGAACAGGCAAAGAGACAAATGCTTTGTATAAACATACCTCAGAGAACAGTGACCGCACTTTTAATTTTTTTGTTATTGATGGTGTCACGATGGATATCAGGGGAGGTGCATGGTCTGCCTTACTAGAAAAGAGAGAATTATACTGGCAGTTGTTATTAAATGCGAACAACTGGCCGGGTTTAAATGAATCTCTCTCCATTAATTCCCTTTTTAAAATTGAGAGCTTTAAACAGATGATTATTTATTTATATATTTATATATTTATTTATATATTTATTCATTGCTCTTTTAAAAAATTGTGAAGTGGATGATCTTTTTTATATATTTTCTATATTTTTTTAATTCTATTAACATGTATTTATTTAACATTTTGTCATTGACATCACAGTTTGTATTGCCCTTTTAAATTTTTGTTACTTAGGGGGAGTGGCTATTATCATGTGAAACACAAAGGGAGTCTTTAAAATGGGTTCTGGGTTCGATTTTAATTTGTCTGATAAAGTTCTTTTGTTGAGGACGAAAGCACTTACCAGCTTTCTATTGTCTTACTCTAAGCTTTTTTGCTTTACTTTATGGACTACCAGCATTTTCTATAGCATCAATATACCAGTGGTTTTATTGTGGAGTATTTGGTTCGCACACTTCTGCAGTTTGGTCACTAGTCTCTTTCTGTCTTTTGGTGCTTACAGTCTGTTTTAACCTGTGCAGCAGTAATACTGGGTGCGTGGAAATCTACTGATATTCTGATTGGTCCTTTGGGGGGAGAGAGGGGTAAAGTTGGCACTGAATCTGTCGGCCAGAATATTGGCAATATCTGTTGGCTCGGTATAGGAGGTCCCATTGTGCAGTAGATCAGAGCAAATCTGGGTATTGATATGGAGATTCTTTACATCATTATAGAAGGCCAGATTGGCTTCCTTTTTTTGGAGAAGAGGATCTTGGTTCTATTGGGTATGGTGAGATCTATACATTTGTGTACGTGTTCATACAGTGCATTGGTGTATGATTCGGTGGTCATGTAACTGTTTTCCATTTGCATGAGTGCCATGAAGTTAGCCAACTCTGTTTTTAGGAGCTCATAGTTAGCTTTGGAGAAGTTTTTCATGGTGGTTACCTTTGCGGGGCCTGGGAGGTGGGATAGATATGGATTTCCAAGGTGATAAGTTTGTGGTCAGATCTAACCAGGGAGGAGTTAACTACTGGTGTAGAGCAACGGTCACCCATGTTTTTAATGACCAGGTCAAGGATGTTGCTACCTCTAGTGGTGGGTAAGAACTAGCTGGTCCAGGGCATTTGAATTAATGAATTACAGGAAACGTTGGGCAAGTGTAATGGTACATGAGTTCATTTTCCCAGTTAATGGAGGGGTAGTTGAAGTCGCCCAGTATGAGAGTGTTAGGTTGGACCCTAATATTCGCCAATGTTCTTAGCGACGTGGAGTGTGAGTCTTGGGACATTGCTGGGGACCTATACCAGGCTAGGACCTGAATCGCTGTCTTACCCAATGTTAGCTGAACCTAAAGTATTTCTGATGCATTATGTTGGGCTACCCGTCTGGAGGTGTATGCATCCTTTATGAATATGGAAACACCACTGCCTTTAGAGCTTCGATCCAAGTTCTGGGGCTGAAAGGTGTGGAATGAGTTATAGCCTGGTAATGCAGGGTTGCTTTCTGATGCCTTGAAACAGGTCTCTCTTACAGCACAAATGTCGATGTTCTCCATTTTAAGGAGTGCGAGTGAGTGCATTTTCAGATTTAGACTTCCAGCATTGCGCAGCATGACCCTCAGATTGCATTTGTTTGTAGCTGTTACAGTGGTAATTTGGTCTTTGGAACATTGCCTAAACAATGGCACTATAGGAGTGGCAAGAGCCTTAGCCAGTATCCGGAAGCCCAGAGGTTACAGATCCAGGCCATCTCTGGCAAAGAATCGAGGTCTGTTAATCATGTCATCCCAGGCAGACAGATACTGGATTCCCTCAGAATGACACCAGAAACTTAGCCAATTGTTGAAATCCAGATGAAAGACGTGTGTGTGTGTTTCAAACATAGTCTGTGCCATTTATTCCCAGGTGTAAGTAATGAAACCATAAACTTAAATGCTTTTACAGGGTCTTACTCCGAGGAGTGTCACCTGTTCATCATCTGTTAGGGTCCTCCTGTCTGATAAAATATAGATTCTAAGACCATTTATGCTATAGTAATTAATGTGCCAAAAATGAAATAGCCTGTCACAAAGAAAGCACATATCAGCTTTTAGTCATAATGTGAGATAGGAACTTTGTGTGTGTGTGTGTGTGTGTGTGTGTGTGTGTGTGTGTGTGTGTGTGTGTGTGTGTGTGTGCACCTGTATGTGACACACTCATATGAAATGACTGGTACAGCATGTCAGCCAATCCGTAGCTGTGTGTGTAACCAAATATGGCTCTGGGAAAAAGGTCAGTATGTCTCATAAGATGCAGTCTGATAATAGCAAAATGTAACTTTTAACAGTTTTTCGGTAATGAAATGTGAAATAGATTTCTTCTCAGACAGCAGTTGTATCTGTATGCGGTCATTACAGAATCACATATTTGCAACAAACCTCTAATGGTTTATGCTAAAGACAGATTTTTGCAAAAGTCAAATTAATGTAATATTAAAGTAACCATCAGAGCAGTGCTAGCATTACACATACGCAGACCAGGTAACCACCTAGGGCATAGGACTTGTAGGGGGTTTCTTTCCACATTTATGTATTTTTTAGAGTAGTAAAATGCTTTGTTACCTTGCCTTAATAATTAAGTAATTAATTATTAAATTTTAATGAATGAATGAATGAATGAATGAATGAATTAATGAATGAATGAATTAATTAATTAAATACATAAATAAATACATTTTTTTGTGGTGTGGAGCATGACAAGTGTGAAGCAAGTTAGAATATTTTAATGTGGCTAGGCTGCCTCTGAGAGAAGTAAGACATGCCACAACTGAACACTTGATATGCACAGAATAGCTATAAATGCTGTTGCTTTTAAAAGGAAGGAAGGAAAGGACTAGCTGCTTGCTGCTGTTTGTTTATTATTCTGCTTTGCAGGACTAGTGTGATTTGTGGCAATTTGAAATATTTTTATATGTAGAAACTGTTTGATTGGAACAAAGTTGAAATGCATTATTGGCCGTCTTCTTTTATCTCAATCTAACTTCTGAATTGTGCATAGACATGTCTATAACTACTTGGTGAGGTTGTCTAGGTGAAGGTAACTGACCCTCTTGTCACTTGCTCAGTTTAAATAGACATCTCTCAAAAAAAGAGAGATAAAATGCAACATAAAATACCCAGATCTTCACAATTTCTGGGTGGTGGTACACATACACCAAGGCTGTATAAGTGGATTCTGAAATGGTTTCAGTAGTGGTGACTGTTTACTTAGACACACCACCATAGTTTGCTGGCTTGACTGACATCATGAGAGGGATGTCAATTAAGTGTGGTGGCCAAGAATGAGGTAATATTCTGCAATGCACCTTTTTATGTTGCATCGCGATATTAATGATTATGTTGGTTTTCACTCAACTTTCAAATTGTCAACTAATTTGACATGAGATGTACACTTAAACTTCCATTTCCTCACAAATATCTCACCTAGCAAGTACAAATCATGGGTGAATTGACCCCCAGGTAAGAGTGTGTTTCTTATGGCTTACAGCAACTTCCTAGAGATTCCTGAGCTTGATCCACATTTGATCAGGAGTAATGGCTTGAGTTCTCATTTACTGTTGTTTCCCTCCTCACAACTTGAGAAACAGAGTGACAGGCATTTCATCACCCATCAGTGTTCATTCTTTCTCCAAGGTGCAGTGACACTGGAAAGAGAACAGCAAAGTAATAACATAGATGAGGCAAAGCCGTCCTCATAGAGACGCAAGGTGGTCACCTTGCAATGAATGCCTTTTTTGCATTCACACATTCTGAGAAATTGATCAGGTCAAGAACAGGTATTGTAAGAATATATGCAGTTCAGTGATAATTTACAAGACGTCTGACTAAGCTAGAGTGATGTGAGCTTCAATTTCAATTTCATAATGTCCTTATTTCTCAGCAGAGTAACAACTGCATGATCGGATACTATTTGCAGTTGCATGATCCCATGTTTAGAGATGTGCATCTATCTATGCATTTGTTTCTGCTTTCTTATATTGTCAGACCACTTTATTTATACCATAATAACCTCTTCCTCAATTTGTTAGTTATCTAAGAAAACTATAATTAAATAACTATTCACCTCTATGTAATGTTGAGACTTACCTTCCAAGATTCTCTTTGGTCACAAATGATCAACAACACAAACCCATTAAATACCTTCCTACATGACACTGTGTGTTTTGGGGAGGGCTGGAATTTTCACTGCATTCCCTATGTCCCTACACCCCCTTTTTTAAATATATAAATTCAATGGTTGCACAACAGTGGAGAAAGAAAAGAAAGAACACCTCCCCTTCCCTCAGCAGCATCAGACTTTTACAAGACCCAATTTTCCTGTAGGATCATAGGATCATAGGAAGTTACTAAGCTATTGGCCCTGAGGCCCTTATAAGCCTAGCCAAGAGTTTAGTCCATGTTTAGACAAGTCAGCACCCGATGCCCCTGTCCAGCAGGGACATGGGTGGAATCCCAGGGATGTATTTGCTGTTTCTCATCCAGTTATTCAGGTGGTGCTTAAAAAGGGGTAAAGAGGTACTCTGCTTGATGTGGAGAGGGAGTCTATTCCACAGATGGAGGACTCTCTGGGACACAAATCTGTTCTGCCAACAAGTCCTATTGATGTCACAGACCAATCAGTTGTGACTGAACAGTAGTGCAGTGGTCCCTCTGTATTTTTGGCATTGTTTAGGGTCTACATTTACACATGCATCTTGTCACCCGTACTTCACTGTTTCCCCTATGAAGACCTGACACATGATCATTTTATTTATTTAGCATTTGTTGACCAGGAAAGTTCAACTAGTTCAGAGCCTATTTTCAGAGTAGGCCTAAGGAGGAACACTCCAGATGCATGTCTTTGTAATGTGGGAGGAAACTGGAGTACCATTAGGAAACCCACGCAAATACAGGAAGGACATGCAGACTTAATATAGAAAGCACCCCAGCTGAGAATCGAACAGGAGAACCTTTTGCTGTGAGGCAACAAAGTTTACCACTGCACCACTGTTCAGTCACTGATTGAGAGCACATTTCCTCTACAGCTCAATTGCAAAGATCAAAACATGTGTTTTTCCAGGGAGAAGCATTCTTGTATCTCTTATTTAGAGGGCAAGTCCCCCCCAACTTTTATATACTAAATGTATGGTCACATGGTCACACAATAGTGGAGAAAAGAAATACTCCCTCGTAAAGCACCACAGCCATGGATGGTGATCCCACAGTTTCTAAGACACTAACCTTCAATCTAAAATTAGCTGGTGATTTTGATATGTTGTATTCATGTGGTTAAAACATGATCAACTGATTCTAGATGACATGTTCACAGGTTCCTACATTCATAGGTAAGTACTAGGCCAGCTGCCCTTGAGGACCATTTAAAGCCTAGAAAACTTCCCTTTTTGAGCTCAAATTAAGCTATCCTTTTTGGTTACAGATTGACCTTACCCATCCATTGGTCAATTTATTTATTTATTTATTTTATTTTATTTTATTTTTATTTTACATTTGTTGACCGGGCTAGTCCAACTGGATACATGTCCATTTTCAGTGGAGGCCCGGGGAGAAAAGCTCCAGGATCATGGTAAGTTAAACCAATACAATGATGAAGTTACAACAAATAAATCAAGTAAATACAAATACAATGTTGTTGTTAGGACAAGTAAATACAGGTAAATACACTGACGCTTACAGGCCCAAATAAAGGAAGCAAGAGTGAAAATTATGTTTTGAAGAGGTACAGAATTAAACAGCTAGACAAACAGGCAAAATAGTGGCCTCTTGGGTTTATGGGTTAGGTGGAGGCTGAGAGAAGCCTTGGACAGGCAGGGATGATAGCACTTAGTCTGGATTGGAGCAGGGGCATAACCATTGAGATTTCAGGTGTGCTCTGAGGTGTTTTTTAAACTGGTACTGAGATGACGTGAGTCTTAGGTTGTTTGGAAGGGCATTCCAGGATTTGCCAATAGAATTGGCATATAGTGCTTCACCACCAGAATTGTTGGATTTAATGGTCAGTACTTGTAGGCTTTTGGAAGACCTAAGGGACTTAAGGTTGGAGTACGGGGTGAGTATTTTGTTCAGTGCGGGGGTTTTGTCTGGATGATTGATAATTTTAAATGCCTCAGTTAGCTGGTTGAGTTTGAGAATATTAGGCAGTTCTAGCCATTCTAGTGACCTTAGATTTAGGCAGTGATGGGTGCGATAGGGCATTCCAGTTATGAATCTGGCTATGTGATTGTATGTAGTAGAAAGTTTATTGAGCTCTTTCTTATTGAGGAAGGAGAATATCGGGGAGGCATAAAGGAGTGTGGAAAGGAGGTGGGTTCGGCAATAGTAAGTTTGGTGTGCGGTGTTAAGAAAGCCTTTATTCTATACATTGACCCAAGTTTTTTATTGACCGATTTAATGGTTAGATTTACATGCATATCAAATTTAAGATTATGGTCTATGGTCACCCCTAGTAGTTTGGTGTGGGGTACGGGGTAGATGATGGTGCCATTATTGGAGGACACATGGAAGGTTGGGTTATTGGTGTTGAGGGGTTCAATAGCTTGAGCAGTAGCTGGGGTGGGGAAAAATAGAAGTAATTTGGTTTTGGTTGGGTTGAGTAAGAGTTTAAGTTCCGAGAACCATTTTTCGACAGTGGAAAAGCAGTTTTGGGTAGTGGCTTGGAGTTTGGCGAGAGATACGTCAGAGCAGATCAGGGTGGAGTCGTCTGCATATTGAATGCAAGTGGCCTTGGGAATCTTGGAGTGTAAACCATTTATGAAGATGGAAAAAAGAAGGGGACCGAGAATAGATCCTTGGGGGACACCAATATTGGTGGGGAGGAGGTCTGATAGGCTGTTTTGCCACTGAACCGCCTGTTTTCTGCAAGAGAGGTAGGCATTGAACCAACTTATGGTTGGTTTGCTAAGATGAAAGGTTTCCAGTGACTGAAGTAGTAGTTGGTGGTTGACCATATCGAAGGCTTTCGATAGGTCTAGAAAGAGCGCAGAGGATATTAATTTATTATTGCGGTTGTGGTTGACTGAGTCAACAAAGGAGAGGAGAGCAGTGGTTGTGCTGTGATGGGGGCGAAAGCCATGTTGGGTGTTCGATAGGAGGTTATTTTGTGTGAGGTGGTTCATGAGTTGTTTGTGGACACAGCGTTCCATAATTTTGGCTAGGGGAGACAGTATGGCTATGGGTCTATAGTTCGAAGTGTCAGTGGAGGACCCTCCTTTATGGAGGGGGATGATAAAGGAGATTTTCCAAATAGACGGAATAGATGCTTCAGAAATGGTCCGGTTAATTAAGATTGAGACAGGGTAGGCTATGACGTCAGATGCTATTTGTAAGTATTTGGCTGGGAGCAAATCTGCTGCTAGGGTGGTTGGTTTAAGTTTTTTCAAAAGGGTACGAATGTAGGAGGTGGAGATGGGTTGTAGGTTGAAGGCAGTTTGGGTTTTATCTATGGTTGGGGTTGCCACTGAGGGAGTCGTGGCAAGCTTACTGGCTAGGGACTGGATGGTCTCAGTAAAAAGAATTAAAGGAGTTAGCTATTTCCGTTGGATCTTTATCCATGAGTTTTTCAGGGGGTGGGGTAGTAGATTTACCTGGATGTAGGAGGTGGTTAAAACCAGCCCAGAATTTTTTGGGATTATACTGATGTTTGTTTTGGAGGTGACAGAAATATTGTTTTTTATCAGACTTAACGGCTGCTTTGGTTGAATTTCTAAGCTGGAGGAACTTGATGCGATCTAAGGGGGTTTTTGTGGTTCTCCATTTATTCCAGGCCTGGTCTCTGATTCTAATTTTTGATTTGGTATCTTGTGTTAGCCAAGGTGCTGTACGTTCCTTAGTTCTAGTAAGTCGTTTAGGAGCATGAGAGTCGAGTATCTTGAGGAAAGTGTCATTGAAGTATGATACACTTTCATCTATAGGAAGGGTTTTTAGGATGTGCCAGTTACAGGCCTTGAGATCAGCTAGAAATTGGTCAGGGACAAAGTTCTTGCTGTTCCTTACTAATCTAGTTATGGGGGGATTCGTAGTTGGACATTTGTGTTTTATAATAAAGGTAGCAAGGTGGTCACTGAGGTCGTTGGGAAGGGTCCCTGTGGTATAGTTATTAGGATTCCTATTAGTAAGAATCCAGTCAATGATGCTCTCTTTTGTTGGGCATGTCCAATTCTAGTGGGAGAAAGAATATTTTGGGAAAAACCATGTAAGTTAATGGGGAGAGGATTTGATTGAGCAGAGTAGAGAGACCAGTCAATATTAACATCTCCTAATATTATAGTTTCTTGGGGATAGTTAGTAGCGAGCCAACTAAGGGTTTGTTCAAGGTTTTCAACATTTTTGCCTGGTGGTAGGTAGGTTACTATGAGATTAATACTTTTTTGTCTGTTTAGGATAACTTCAGGGCAATCAGTTCCAGGTTAGGAACTTTTAGGGGTTGGAGTAAATTCATTGTGATGCTCAAGGAATTCTTGAACATTACAGCTATTCCGCCTCCCTTTCTAGTTGTTCGATCGGCCCTGAGGATATTATACCCAGGTGGGATAATTTCCTCATCCTTAGTACTTGGTTTGAGCCAAGTTTCTGATAAACACATAATGTCAGGGGAGTGGGTTTCGAGCATGGCATGTAAGCTATGAACTTTATTGTTGATGCTTCTTATATTGAGATGAAGCATAAAGAGGGAGTCCGCTAGGCTTCTGGCTGGATGGAGGAGGTAAGGGCCTAGATCACTATTAGGGCCTGGGTTAGGGTGGATATCGCCGTCTTTTGTGATGGATTTTTTCAAATATTCTAGTATTTTTTGTAGTCTAGTTAGTAGTTTAAGATGGTCCCTTGTTGAGGATACTTTAGGGTAACGAAGAGTAATGTGAGTACTTTTAGGGATCAGGTGAGTAGCAGGGTAGAGAGAGGGAGGGATGAGAGTAGTGGGATTATGGGAAAACAAGGAGGTCTGACCTTTAGGAAGGTAGATTCCTGTTAGGGCTTGGGTTTCATATGTTGTTAAGAGATACGGTAAAATAAGAAGTAAAAGTACAAGGGGAAGGGTGGTATATGAGTTTCTATCCATGGTGATGGGTGAGGTCTCTGCGTGGATAGAGCTAGGGGAGGTACCTTGGTCAGTAGGAAGCTGGGTGGTTGGTGAGAGTTAGGTAGGTGGGCGGAGTAGCCTTGGTGGTAGGGATAGGCAGAGAAATGGAGGGGGGAGGAGTGGACAGTTGTGATTAGGTAGTGGTAAGGGGGATGGGCTTGATGTCCAAATAAATGTAGAGGTAGTGGGGGCGGGTGGGAATAGGGGGCAGGGAGGGGAGCGGAGCAAGCCCGAGCGTAGCGAGGGCGAAGCGGAGCGGGGACTACACCACAAGGATTTCCCTGGGTCTTAAAGGTAACCAGGTTTAATGGCAGCTTCCTTAGTTTTAATTAGAAGGAACCTGTATTTTTTAGGAGTTATTCTGCCTGGTTCAAGTGGTAGACTGCTAGGTATTTAGGCTAAACAGTAGGAAAAGGGTAGTTATTTATTTACCCTGAGTCGCTTTTTTGGAGTAATTTTATTTAGGTTGTAGGTTGTATGTGCATTCACACTGGTGGGGTCTTGTGGGGTCCTGTGCCACGCGGAATGCGTCTGTCTTTGGGGCTACCTAAGGTGGAGATAACAGAGAGAGATAGCATTTTTAGTGTTAAGTAGTTTGGTGCAGTAGTAAACAGATAAACATTGCAGTCAGTTGGTACAGCACAAAATATCAAAGCACAAAAAATCAATTTCAGCATGAATCAGTGATCTAAAGCAATATGTTACAGCTAGTAAAAGTGTGCAGTGGTTTTAATTCCCTTAGCGGCTTAAAAGTACATCACAAAGCACGCTATTAATCAGGTAAAGCAGTTGTTGCCATTTTAACAAAGTGAACCATTAAATTCCCTTAGCGACGGTAAGAGTACGCCACAGGGTACACAATTAATCAGAAATAGCGTATACTACGAGATAAACTCATACGCTAAGTAGGAATTACATCTAAAACAAAATGAACTCATTAAATTAATTTAGCGACGCTGAGTATACGCCACGTGGCAAGTAATTAAACATGCAGAGCGTGTAATGCAAGGAAAACCCATACTCTATACAGGATTGACAAATTAACCAAAATGTGCTCCAGAAAAAGAGCAGCTTGAGCTTGCTGGTAGTAAAACGCGAGCTCTACAGGCTCCAAAGGCATGAGACACACACTGAGCAGGGTTGCTAGGCTTAAGGCAGAACAGCAGATCAAGATTTAACTTTCTAGTTGCAAGCACACGGGTTCATGTAAAGTGAAATCACATAATATATGCACATTGCCCAGAAAAGAGTCACGGAGATCAAAATGATTACACTAGAATGTGATCGCTCTACAGGTATAAGCACTGACGTGATAGGAAAGAATAGCATAACCAGACTAGCGTATGCTTCTTAGGAAGACAGTTGAACCTTCACAGATTACATTAATGCATTACATACAGCATAAACCAAGACTAGCATTAATTTCTTATGAATGCATTTGAACCTCCACAGTTTTCATTAGTGCACCACATACCCTAGATCAGGAAACGGGACCCTGCAGGCGGATGTCTGTCCCTGGACTTTCACTTGAACTAAGGTAATGGCGGAAATCCACAAGGGGAGCAGTATGACCTCGCTGACGTCAGGGGACTCACCACAGGGATTACCCTGGGTCTTAAAGGTAACCAGGTTTAATGGCAGCTTTCTTAGTTTCAATTAGAAGGAACCTGTATTGTTTAGGAGTTATTCTGCCTGGTTCAAGTGGTAGACTGCTAGGTATTTAGGCTAAACAGTAGGAAAAGGGTAGTTATTTATTTACCCTGAGTCGCTTTTTTGGAGTACTTTTATTTAGGTTGTAGGTTGTATGTGCATTCGCACCGGTGGGGTCTTGTGGGGTCTTGTGCCACGCGGAATGCGTCTGTCTTTGGGGCTACCCTGAGTCGCTTTTTTGGAGTACTTTTATTTAGGTTGTAGGTTGTATGTGCATTCACACTGGTGGGGTCTTGTGGGGTCCTGTGCCACGCGGAATGCGTCTGTCTTTGGGGCTACCCTAGATAAGGAAACGGGACCTTGCAGGCGGATATGTCTGTCCCTGGACTTTCACTTGAACAAAAGTCAATAATTGTACATATTACCCATAAAGAGAGTAACTGGGATCATACCATAGATAATTTCAGGGAACTCATGCATGAGGTAAAGCATTTAGGAGCTGTATCTGCCCATTAGAAGTACAGGGGGAGTTCTGTGGTAAATCGTCTGTTTCTCATCTATAGATCTAAGTTGCACATGAATATGGAGAGGGATAAACATTGTTTTACGTGGATGGGGAGCCTGTTCAACAGTAGTGGTATTCTCTGAGAAATATAGCTGTCACTCCAAACCATTCTGTTGTCATTGACGTTGCAGAAGAGGTTTAGATCCCTAGACCAAGTATTGTTGATGCCACCTGACTTACTGATGTGCTCTAATTCCATCAGTAATGTTAGAAAACTTGTTTTGACAGTGATACCCTCCAATTGCCATTCAGGATGTGTCCTTAGCAATGCATTTCAGCCATGAAAATGGACTGCATGCATGCTGTTATTCAGATTGCATATATTCTTCAGTATTGTTCATAGGTTCATAGATATACTAGGCTAACAGTCACTAGGGCCCTTATACACCTAGCCATGCAAATCAAATGTAACCCACAAATTTTCTTTATATAGGGGGTGATTTTCTGACTGACTATGTCCAAAACAGACATAAGTGCCAGACCAGGGATGAATTTCTGATTACCCATCCATAAGTCCAAGTTGCACTTAAATAGGTTTAGGGAGGAATTCTGCTTCACATGAATAGGGAGCCTGTTTCCTAGAATGAGAATTCACTGAGAAACACCCCCTTCTCTCTCCAATATGTCCTATTTATGTCACACACAAAGTTTAGGGCGTTTGATCTAGTAGTTGTGACGTTGTTTGTTTTGCGGATCGGGTGTGTAAAAGACTCAAAACAGGGCAAAAGCATGCCAGGTAGACCAACAAAGATCACCTGTCAGTAGTCTGTATAATAGAGAGTAAAGAGACAAGGCTTTAAGGTGATCAGCTTAGGACATTTTGTTTACTCCCTGTTTTATTTTTAAGAAACTTATGTGTATCAGTTGCTGATTGTGGCTGGTCAGCTACATACCAAAGGAGCATTATACTCTATGATGATTCTGATGAGGGCCAAGTACAATCGTATAATGACCTCTCTGGACCTAGATGCCATATGCCCTTACTTATAAGTTGAGCAACATAGAAGGATTTTCTTACAACCTTGGACACATGTTGGTCAAAGGCTAGGTTACTGTCTGCATGCATTCCCAGATCCCTATCTACTGAATCAACTTTTATGGGTATTTTATTAATGACATACTTACCTGGGGTAGCTGACTTAACAAAAGGTACTATAATGCATTTTTTGGCATTGAGTTTTAAGTTACGTCTTTGGCTCCAAGCATTTGTCTGTGTTAGACCTTCCTGAAGGGTGTTCTCATCTTGTGGGGATTCAATGACTTCTCCCAATTTGCAATCATTGGTGAACTTGGTCAGTCAGAGGCCTTTGACATTGGCTTTGATTTCTGAGAAGTGGATGCCAAAGAGGAGCAGCCATGCACAGAGCTCTAAAGGGCTCAACTGATGACTGGCCTCTTTGTGGATGTGGCCTTATTGATTCTAACATCTTGGGTCCTATCTGTGAGCCAGCTGTCTATCCACCTTGTTACAAAGGAGATTATGTCTAGTTCTTTAAGTTTGTTGACAATGCCTGAGTGAGGAACTGTATCAAATGCTTTAGCCAGATCTAGGTAGGCAGTATATACTGCTCTCCCCTCATCCATTGCCTTAGTGACCTTTCCAAAGACGTCCACCAGGTTCAGTAAATATTCCTTAGACATATTCAAACTGGGATGGATCCAGTGTCTGGAGGTGTCATATGTTCTTGACAATCATTACCATGATAATTCTTTCGATGGCTTTGCAAATAAGACTAGTCAGACTAATGGGTCTGTAGTTTCCAGAATCTGATGAAGGTCCTGTCTTATTAAGGGGATGACCATTGCAATCCTCTATTCTTGTGGCAGAAAGGAATCTTAAGACTGCAGTTAAATAATAGCTCCAAGAGTCCTGTTAAGTGATATTTTAAAATGTTCAGGAGGCATCCTGGGATGTTATTGAAGACCACTGAGGCTGTGTTCTTAGTACATGCTCCCTAATTATAGTTGGAGGGGTTATGTTTGAGGATATTACTGGGGGATGGTTGGGGGTCATAGACACCAACAGGTTTGACATATGCCAGGCTCAGTGAATGTGGTGCCATTAACCAGCAGTTCAGCAGATTGCTGTGTGCTACCCTTGATGTTTGTGACATAGCTAATGAAGTCTTTACGGTTATCTTTCACCTGGGAGACTATCTTAATCTCAAATTTGGGTATGTTTGACCTAATCAGCCCTAGTTGACTATTTAATTTGATGAGAGAGTTTTTATATTTATGGGAATTCCTGATTTTTGCCATAATTTGTTTTTCATTTTGTTGTATTTCTTATTTAATTTGAGATGCTACCAGGGCAGTTTGTTTCTAGGGCTTGTTCTAGGCTTACTTCTAGTAGGTACAGCAGCCTCTGTGCAGTAACTGAAATGGTTGTACACAGTTCTGAGAGCAATTCAGCACAGGCTGCTGTGCTCTCAGGATTTGGAGGGGCATAGGATTTTGATAAACCATCACTTAATGAAAGATAGTTTGCCTCAGAATAGTTCCTAACTCTTATTGGTTTTACTGCAGTTACAGAGTTGATTTTGATTTCAAAGCAGACAACTTTATGATCTGCCCTTTCCAGAGAAGATGAGACATTGCAGACTTCTCCCATATTTGTGATTAAGAGGTCGGGTATGTTGGAGCCTCTAGTGGGAATTTTCACAAAGTCCAGGAATCTCTGGGCCTTTATATTTGAGTCCATGTTTTCTGTTGGAGCTTTTCTCTCTGGGTCTCAGCTGAAACAAGGTCTTGCATCCTGGTAAACAAATGAAAATACATGAATGCATATATACATTCCTACATTTATGCACACACATAAATATGCTTCTGAGGTTTACTTAGTCCCTTATAAAATGTGTAGTTTTGTAAAAGAGCTGTACCATAACAAGTTACATCCACTAAGCATTGTTACAGTTGTTGGTTTCTTATTCTGCTCATATCTTGTTTTTTTTCTCCATCAAATTTCTAAGTAGTTATCACTAACATTTAGAAATTGCCTCTGCCTCAGTCATTTGTCCTTTATAGTACTTTTCTAAGTCTTTTCTATGTTTTCTATGCCTTACTTTGATTCTTGGCAAGTGAATGAGTTATGACAGACAATGCCTTGTACAACACAAGATACTATTTTTTCCCTGTGGTGTGTAAACTAAAGCTGTAACCACTTTCACCACCTGTCAGTGTTTCCTCATCTGGTATTTTAGTTCGCTCAGCCATGTCTCCTGCAGGAAGCAGGAAGCAGGTGTCTGCAGCAGTTCGTACAAGTACCTTTTTATCTCCTTCAGGAAACAGAGCACTGCATGCAGTCCATTTTTGTAACTTGGTATTTTTTTTGCTTGTTTTCTTTCCACAAGGGTGTTTACTACATTGCACAATCTCAGCATTTCCTTTTTGTTTACTAACGTTATTGCAGCATTAAGCTAAAAGCAAGTAGAACAATTTAGAAACAAATAGCAGGTTGCCTTTAGTGCTATTAGATGTTGTATCTTTTCTGAAACAGAATTGTGATTCCTTTTTATTTAATACCTTAGCTAGTCCTCAGTTTCAGTGCCATGTTTGTATGTATGTTAGTGTGCGAGTGCACATACAAGCATGCTGTCTCCATTCACTGCCATTGTAAAATGTACTTGAGTCGGCAAATGATTAATCCATACTTATAATCCTGGTATTATTTAATAATTATTAATTAATGTCTATGAATGCAAAGGCGCGCACACACACACACACACACACACACACACACACACACACACACACACACACACACACACACACACAGAAAACTGCCAACAAGGTCACAGCATGTGCAAAATGGTTTTCAGAGGTATTAAAAGTCACAGTTTTTGGCAAAAGGAACAGCAAAAGAAACAGTAAAACACATATCGGCACAAGTTAGACGAGTGCTGGTGAAAATAATTTCAAGAATAAAAAATAAACAATAAAAAGACCTATTTTGGGTATGAAGTGGGACTTTCACCAAATATACCGATATATTGAAAGTATATGTGTCTAGTGTGATACTAGTCACTGTTACTTTGAGACAATGTCATGGCTTTCCACAAAACACACAGAGTACAGAAATTTTATATATATATATATATATATATATATATATATATATATATATATATATATATATATATATATATATATATATATATATATATGTATATATATTTATATATATATATATATATATATATATATTTATATATATATATATATATATATATCTGTGTGTGTGTAATATGAAATAACTATATCCATCTGCTGTATGTTGCTGTATATATACTAAACATATGAATGCTCAGATGCTGTATTTTCTCTTTGTATCCATATTATTTTTGTCAAATGTATTTTATTGTTTTATATTTCCCTGTGCTGAGGCTGAAGTTGATTAGTTATGATCATTGCTTTATCTCAGTTAAACATTCAAAGAAATAAGTTAGCAAATCATTAAATGTATGTACAGTTTATATAAAGTAATGCAGACTTTTCTAACAAAGGTCGTTTTAATGATGCATGTAAATTATTTATTTAAAAGGAATGGAAAATGAATATGTCTTCAGACACAAATTGATGGCACCAAGGTGTGACGTCCAGTTAATATACAACTGGACTGCCACCAACATGTGATTAAGGAGCCTCAGTCCTCACCATTGATTCCAGTGTGAGAGCATCACTGAAAACACCAGAGCACAGAGCACACAAGACTAAAATTCCACAATTTACCCTTAAGAATACAGCAGAAATATACTCTATTTCCTGGGACTGGACTATATACCTCTGTCCACCCCAAATATAATCCCTTATTATACACTTTAGAACAATGTATTCCAGTTTAAGACCTCTGACTCACTCACCCTCAAAATAAATTCAAATCTCACACACTCAGACACTTATGGGAAGCCTGACACAGATTACCAGCTGTGTTCCCTTCCCAATACAAATGGTGAATATGTCCACCAGAGTCAGACAGGTCTACATGCCCTTCAAAGAGATATCAGTTATTAAAAATTAAATAAAATAAATGATGGCGATAACCAGAAACAGCCAGGTATTGAAGGTGACCTGGGGATTATCAAACAAGTATAAACACTCTCTAATCTCTAAAGAACACATTGATTGTCCAGCCACAATGTAAAGAAATGAAAAGCATTTAATAATAAGTACAATGAATATTACAAAGTGTAAATCAGTAACTTTCAATAAAGACCAGAATTCAATCACCAGAAATATAAAATTAAACTGTAGGATAGAAGTTCATCATTTTAGAAAATCTCTATTTAAATAACTAAGCTTTCCTAACCTAACTAGGGAATACTGTCCCTGATCTAATCTAAGATGTAACAGCAAGGCAAAGATAGGTTTGCAGTTTTTGGTGAATCCTTTTTCTTGGGTATCCTCTGCACAGCACTGTAACTGACTGCAACTGTTAACTAACTGCCCCTCAACTAACTTCAGCAATCTCTTTTATAGTCCAGGTTAACAGTCTCAACTGTCTTATTTTAAAATAAAAATCAGCTGTTTGAAAAGGTTCTTTTTTTCTGTCAATCATCCGTTCAAATAATCACATAGCAACCAGAAACATTCTAATGACATCACCTACTGATCAGCTGATTCTCCACAGAATCTCCCTCAC
This sequence comes from Protopterus annectens, assembly GCF_019279795.1. Lineage (NCBI taxonomy): Eukaryota > Metazoa > Chordata > Ceratodontiformes > Protopteridae > Protopterus > Protopterus annectens. Next base: position 1,469,313,749 of record NC_056726.1, read on the forward strand.
AAACATGTGCAGTTAGAAATGTATCAAAGCACTGACAAATTCTTTAAATATTCTGTATAGACAGGGAAATACTCAACATTTTAGAAACATATTTATATTTTCACAATTAGACATGCTAGCATGCAATACAAGTTAATCTGAGCATATTCACAGATCTCCTACCAGACATGCTAACATAAATAGATGACAGCGGTTTCAGTTTCTTCACACAAGGTATCATTGAGCCACATACATGTTGTCTGATGGGATAGTTTCTTATATATTTATTTATATTTTGTACCAGGGTAGTGCACTGATCAATACTGAACAATTTTAGGCTCATCTCGGGTGAAATACAAGACATATCACAAACAAAAAATGCAGAAAGGTAAGCAATAACAGAATAAAAATAAAAGAATAAAAGACTTTTACTTCATTTGCTCCTTAAGATACACACACACACACACACACACACACACACACACACACACACACACACACACACACACACAAGCATGTACACACATACAAACACACACACACACACACACACACACACACACACACACACACACACACACACACACACACACACACACACACACACATGCATGCATGCACACAGATGTGCCCATTAATACACATGCACAGACAACGAGCATATACAGTCTCCCCATGTGCACACACATACACCAAGATGTCCTCTCATCTTTGCAAACGTTTTCAACAAAAAGTTTATCCTTTATACATTTTGTTAGCACAGCATTTTGGCTCTTGAGTTCATCTACATTTAATAGTCAGTATGTAAATGTGTTTACATTTTTGCCCACCAGTTATCTCAGGTATGAGTTCTTAAATAATCAAATGCAATCCACACACATAAGCCACATTGTTTTAAAGTTCCAAACCAAGAACTGAATAAAATATGCCAAATTGGTCAATGTCAAGGTTTTTGGTTCACAGTTTAGTACTTTTGTCCACTTAACAGTTCAAGAATTCATCAGAATTGGATAATCTATACCTACATGAAAGCAAACATGTATGTACTTGCTTCACAAACATCAAGCCAATCTGGCTAAATAATCAGCTGAAGTCTAACAATTTCCTTGTTATCTTAATGCAGCATGTACCCAGGCAGACATGTATGCAGCATGTACCCAGGCAAACATGTATGCAGCATGTTCCCAGGCAAACATGTATGCAGCATGTTCCCAGGCAGACATGTATGCAGCATGTACCCAGATAGGCATGTATGCAGCATGTACCCAGGCAGACATGTATGGAGCATGTACCCATGCAGACATGTATGCAGCATGTACCCAGGCAAACATGTATGCAGCATGTTCCCAGGCAGACATGTATGCAGCATGTACCCAGATAGGCATGTATGCAGCATGTACCCAGGCAGACATGTATGGAGCATGTACCCAGGGAGACATGTATGGAGCATGTACCCAGACAGACATGTATGCAGCATGTACCCAGGCAGACATGTATGCAGCATGTACCCAGGCAAACATGTATGCAGCATGTTCCCAGGCAAACATGTATGCAGCATGTTCCCAGGCAGACATGTATGCAGCATGTACCCAGATAGGCATGTATGCAGCATGTACCCAGGCAGACATGTATGGAGCATGTACCCATGCAGACATGTATGCAGCATGTACCCAGGCAAACATGTATGCAGCATGTTCCCAGGCAGACATGTATGCAGCATGTACCCAGATAGGCATGTATGCAGCATGTACCCAGGCAGACATGTATGGAGCATGTACCCAGGGAGACATGTATGGAGCATGTACCCAGACAGACATGTATGCAGCATGTACCCAGGCAGACATGTATGGAGCATGTACCCAGGGAGACATGTATGCAGCATGTACCCAGGCAGACATGTATGCAGCATGTACCCAGGCAAACATGTATGCAGCATGTTCCCAGGCAAACATGTATGCAGCATGTTCCCAGGCAGACATGTATGCAGCATGTACCCAGGCAGACAAGTATGGAGTATGTACCCAGGCAGACATGTATGGAGCATGTACCCAGACAGATATGTATGCAGCATGTACCCAGGCAGACATGTAAGCATGTACCCAGGCAGACATATTGCACAAATAGGCATATATATGCTACCTTCACTTATTTTTAAGATGTATACCTGCAAACACTTTTATTGCCCACATACCTTTCAAGTTGCTTTGCAGAAGAGTCATAGAACACAAAAACGTTTTACTAATCACTTTCAAAGTAATCATTCATGGCACTTGCCATTGGGACGATGTAATTATGTGCTTCAAGGAGCAGGTACTCTGTAAAGCAGTTATGTAACATGGAACACAGACATTAACATGACTCACCTGTGTGAGATTAAACAGAAATCCCAGTAAAACATACAGGACACCTGGACCTCCAGATTCAGCATTTCCTGCAGTTCTTCTCTTAGGCTCTCTTAACTCATTCAGACACTTATATAATAACCCTGTGAACAACAAGTTCTATATAGATTGTTATAAAGCCCTATCCCTGTACCCGGTCTGCTACAGATTGCTTCTTGGTGAACTATACCTAAGCTAAAGGGCATCTTCAGATCCCACACTGATGGATCTGTTGCACATCTGCAAAACAAATAGCATTAAAAAACCTGACATAAGGATCTAAACTTTTTCTTTGACATAAACAGGATATGTTAGAGTGACAGGTATATATCTTAAAGATTAACCCTTCTCTGGACCAGGGAAATCACAAATTTAGCCCTGGTTAGGCACCTTTGTCCATAATGGACAGGAGCAGCCAGTGAATAGTTGATGTGTACAAGCCTAATTTTTTATATGTAAAATTCCTTGGGGTATTGACGTGTCAACAATATTCTGGCAAATTTAGGGTACGCTTGGCTAAACTGAAAATGGCGCTTGGGCTGATAGCCTATAATAATACTGTAAAATCTGAACTGGCCTGAACTACCACACCAGATATCATATTCACAGCTCATAGTGGCACACAAAATAGTTCACTGTCACTCAAGTACCCCACCCATCAGCAATACAATAAAATGGTACGCATCCTGGTGAATTCTTGGTTTACTAAAATGGGCTCAAACTAAATGCAGAAATTTATAGTATAATAACTTTTGGTAGCCAACCTCTCCTTTTATTGTACTATTTAAACAATGCATGTCTCTAAAATAAAATGTAGTTATGGATTTTGTTACCTGGCTTGATAGCTCTCTTTCTTTTGACCTTCATATAACAACAGTTGTCAGGACATCCTTTTATTTAGCCCAGATCATTAGTAAAGCAATATCATCAAGATCTAAAGAGGTAATCACCCCTTCACATTCAACACTGATGGTGCCAATTATTGAGTACAGCAACCCCATAGGGATATATTTCACTAAACATATCAAACAAGTACAAAGATCCCAATTGTTCTTAACCAGAAAGATCACCAACCTAAAGTCCCTGAGCTACCAAGAGAGGCTGGAAGTTATATCCCTTTGTTCATTGTCTTTTAGACTTAGGAGTTGTGGTCCTATTGTCCTGGAACTTCTGTTTCTCTGCAAGTTTAATAAATCGACCAATACTAGAACCAAGGGCCTACATTTTTACCAACAGATTTAACAAAACATGGTGAATGGGCAGGTTTATAACCTAGTGACTCCCAAACCACTGAAATAAACTTATTCACTTAAACATAAACTAGATGACTGGATGGGTAACCACAAATTTAGTTCATGACTGACCACTATGACCCTTCTGGAAAAATGAGATGGTACCCGAGAGAGGATACGGGCAAGGCAAGAATGGTCATGACACTCAATGGCCTTGGACAATCTTTACATCTAAATAATCTGTAAACCCAAAAGGAACCCTCCATCAAAGGATAAACACCTAAAAGAATCCAAAAATCCCAACATCTCCCATGGGGACTCCTTATGTTCATAATTCACCATCGGAAAAATAACCAACTCCTTCACTTTAAGACAAGCTTCAAACTACAACTAATGTTTAGTAGAATTTGCAATTGTTCTGAATCTCAAGGATAAAAACAGTCAAGATTTCCACTTCTTACTTACTAAACTATTTCTTCCTAGTTGGCTTTCTATATCTTACTAAAATTAATTATTGCACTTTTCCTATCAGAAACATAAGCACTACTGTTCTTTTATCAGATTATAATATCAGCATGACTATACATGTATTTCATATTACTTTTACTCCCCAGTTTCTCATGCTCTCTATTGCTTACCAATGTTGTTACATTTATATAGATACTTTCTTGTTTCAGTGATATTCTGTAATGTACACCAATGCCACTTCTTAGAACTCACTACACCTTATATATTTATGAGGTATGTACTACTTATTCCATTTTAATGAATTTCAGTAATTGTGTAAACCTTCATTTAAAACTTTACTATATTGAAGTTCTACTATTTCTTGGAGTTTTGCTACCTGGATCTCCAGTGAAAATGACTGTTTTACTCAGCTAGACTTTTCCAGTGAACAAAACCAAGCAAATAAATAAATACTTTGGCAGCAAACAATAATAAATCTATTAATGCGTTTTGTAGGGGAAGCCTATTTACTAGAAATGTGGACAAAATAAAAAAGGTAAATAAGTTGCAAATAAGCATATATGAAGAAGAAAATTAGACTATCCAGTTGTGTTTAAAGTTAACAGTTATTTATGGATAATAAATGTTTTTGGAAGTTCTTATAAAAAATATATCCTATTGGGTGAACATCAGATGGTTGTTGCAAATTTGTTTTAGAAAAAAGGTGTACAATTCCCAAATGCCTGATCACCAACATAAGTTATAGTAGATGTCATAGCTAATAATGGGGCTTCGACAGATCCTGAAATTCTCAAAACAGTCTAATATAAAATATGCTGGAAAGGACAGGAGTAGATTCACCTTTTAATAATATTCATTCTATACATAATTGCAGGCAAGTTTGTCTGTTCCAGAATGATGGTCTGATTTGCTTACTTGGTGTCATACAGTGGCATGTTTCCTTAAGTACCTTCCGTATCTCCAAAAATGCAGACTTACCTACATCAGAATAACTCAATCAAGTAAAAATTGTACTTGTGGAAGTAATTACTGGGATCAGGTAGGATTACCCAAGGCTTCCTTTGGCAGAAGATTTGGAAGTCTCTTATTAAACAGACTACCCCATATTTTATATGGTTATATTTGTGAGCTACAAAATCTTGTTCTGAGTAGTTAAGGGAAGTTTCATACAGAATGTTCAGAGGATTTAAAATTAATTACCTGCTCATTTAGAGCCCCAGTTTGGATTAAATCCGCAACAGTGATGAAGCAACTCAAGTTTATCTTAGGCTATCTTACAGTATGCAGTTGTTTTTGAATGTATTATCTTTTAATGAATTGGAGGATTTCCAAAATTCCGGTTGATTTTTTGTTGCTTGTTAGTTTTCTGCAAAAGAATGTTAGTATCACCTGTGCAATGGATGATGGGAAGATTGTCATAATGTTGCCACATATCATTGAAAAATACAGGAAATAACATGCCTAAAGACACATAGTTTCAGCACAATACATTGCTGTCCTTGGTTTTGAAAATGTATTCACTAATTTTACTTTGATGTGACTGTACATAGTTATACACTTGAACACAATAAATTAAATTCTTAATGCAGATGACATAGATAGCTATTTGAGAATGGTTACTAGTACCAAACTGTTTTAAGTCTAATTGTGAATGAAGGACATATAATGGTATTAGAGGATTTAATTCAGTCAAGCAATAGCTGAAACAATTAGGTATATCAGTTACCTCATGTCCTATGTAGACTCTGTCTTATGAAACATAAAGAATGTTAGCTACCAGAATTAGAAGCCGCAAGGTTTTTGAAGGAACGTTTACTATTCACAAATAAATGGATAAGCGCTTTCTTTCATGTTACAGTAATGAACTTCTTCAGATACAACTGAACATAAAATGACACTGTTTACATAAGGCCGAAAGCAGTCATCTGATCAAAGAGTGATGTTATTAAACCCTCCCATTTACATTTCTTAAAGTGCCAAAGTGCTATTTAAGGTGCCATTCAAACTGTATAAACACAGTAATCTAAAAATGTACGAATATTCATTCGCTAAAACCCTAAACTGTACTGAGTAAGAAATGAATGAACTTATTAAAAATAATGTAACAAAAAGAAGAAACATAAAAATACAAATTTTCATTAGGATATTAACATATCCACAAACCTATATAGAAATGTTGATAGTAGTATTTTATCTAGTTAAAGCTTTATGCTTTATAATACAGCTGATTGAGCAATAGTCATTCAAACCCGGCCAGTTATAGGCATTCAAAAGTAATTGCCAAAATAATTATTTTTCCTCTAACACCAATGCCACTGTGGTAGCGTTGTCGCGTCACAGTAAGATGCTGTCTGGTTAGATTCTCAGCTAGAGCGTCTTCTGCGTAGAGACATGCGTGAATGGGCATACCTTCGTTGAAGGTTGTGCGTCAGGGCTGGTAACTCGGCACGTAAAAATCAACTACCAATCATTAACGGACTGGAGTTCCACTGTGGCGACCCCTAACTGGGAAAAGCTGAAAGACACAACAACAACAACCGATGCCCAGGGACCATTTCTCAAGCTGATATTGACCTTCTCTATAACCAAGAATTTGAAATGATGGTCAGGGTACATGTGAACATGTTTAGCTAATGCATTATTCAGATTATTCTTATATCATGTTCATGTTCATAAATCTGCTCCCATAACCTACGTTCTGGTTTATGTATATAAAAGCACGGGCAGGACTGGCATAATTCTACACATACAACTCCTTTGGATTCACAGTTGTATCTACCCTTTATCTGATACTCCTTACCATGAATTCTGAAAGAGTCATCGTTATTAATATATTTACAATGTGGGCAATGACCACATGTTTTCATAGTGATGATAAGGTTGTTATTATGTCTGTTGGTAGTATTACTGCTTGTCATATTCTCTAAGGTAGTCTTAAAATTTGAGCCCCTATAGTATACTATGGTGGGTCTTTCATCCACTTTAGTTTTAACTAGAAAATCATCATACATTTTATTTAAAAAAAAATAAAATAAAAAATAAAGCAAAACTAGAATATCCATCATACATAATCACCAAGTTTTTGTTTAAAATCCACTTGAGTGTTTTAGAATCACTGCTGAAACAAGTAATAAAACTAACATTTGGGCTAAAATGATATTGTGTTCCATCCAAACTGGAAAATTGTGAGTGAGATGTGAGCCTTACAGATGAAGAATTTAAATAGGTTTAAAATGTCCTGCTGCTCTTTTACTGTACGATTTTCTTACTAATTCCTGAAGAAGAGGTTTGGGATATCCTCTCCTACAAAACATTTCCACCAAATTATTACACTCTTCTTCAACCTGTGAGTCTAAAGTAACTATATTTGCTGCCCTTACCAGCTGCCCCTTTGCTACTGACCTTTATTGTTAGTATGGGTGTGAGCTAGTATAATAAAAAAAGGTAAATAATTTGCAAATAAGCATATATGAGGAAGGAAATTAATATATCTAGTGGGTCTATATTAAATCATTGAATGCTTAGAAAAGCGAACGATTATGTATCGACTGCATGTAAGCGAAAGCTTACAAACTCGAACACTTGGAACAGTGATTTTTTTCCAAGGTTAAAAAAATCGCTGTTCCAAAAAAAAAAAAAAGAAAAAGCACTTAAAACATAACATAAAGTGCGGGGCTTTGCCCCCCACACCCCCCCTACTTAAATATACCAACTCCAAGATCGCACTACAGTGATGAAAATGGCAAAGTAACGGACGCAACCAATCTATTTCTCTCCCAGGAAAAGAATTTGCTTATATGCCGGTTCGTCATTTTGCCTTTTTGTCTTTTCAAGTTCAACCAAGATGCATTTGAAACAATGCATCTTCAGTCATCTAATAGGAACCCTATCTAGTTGTGCTTAAAGTTAGTAGTTATTTATGGATAATAAATGTTTGTGGAACTTCTTATAAAAATTTGTCCTAGTGGGTGAACATCAGATGGTTGTTGGAAATTTGTTCTAGAGATAAGGTGCACAATTCCCAAATGTCCTATTACCAACATAAGTTATAGTAGATGTCATAGCTAATAATGGGGTTTCAAAAAGATCTCAAATTTCTCAAAAGGGTCTAACATGAAATATGGTGGAAAGGACAGGAGTAGATTCAGCTTTTAATAATATTCATCCTACACATAATTGCTGGCAAGTTAGCCTGTTCCAGAATGACTGTCTAATTAGCTGATGTAATGTCCTACAGTGGCATATTTATGTAAGTATCTTTCTTATCTCCAAAAATGCAGATGTACCTACATCAGAATAATGAAATCAAGAAAGAACTGTACTTGTGGAAGTGCTTACTGGGATCAGGGTAGGCTTAGCCAAGGCTTCCTTTGGCAGAAGATTTGGAAGTTTCTTGTTACACAGACTATCCCATATTTTATATGGTTATATTTGTGAGCTACAAAATCTTCTTCTGAGTAGTTAAGGGAAGTTTCAAACAGAATGTTCAGAGGATTTAAAATTAATTACCTGCTCATTTAGAGCCCCAGTTTGGATTAAATCTGCAACAGTGATGAAGCAACTCAAGTTTATTCTAGGCTATCTTACAGCATGCAGCTGTTTTTGAATGTATTATCTTTTAATGAATTGGAGGATTTCCAAACACTGATGAATATTCTTTAGTTGCTTGTTAGTTTTCTGCAGAAGAATGTTAGTATCATCTGTGCAATGGATGATGGGAAGATTGTCATAATGTTGCCACATATCATTGAAAAATACAGGCAATAACATGCATAAAGGCACATAGTTTCAACACGATACATTGTTGTCCTTGTTTTTGAAAAGGTATTCACTAATTTTACTTTGATGTGTCTGTACAGGTGTAATTCAGATGATCGAACTTTCAAATGTTCGACTTTCATATGGCCGAGACCATATGATCAAACATTTAAACGTTCGAACACCTGATTAAAAAAAGTAAAATAAAAAAAAAATTACCTGAACATTTTTAGCAGGAGGGCAAGTCCCCCTGCACCCCCCCCCCACACCTGCTGCTATTTAAATATACCAACTCTGAGATCACACTACAGTGAGGAAAAGGGAAATCTTCCCATTCCACGCTGTATGGAGACCTTTGTTCAGAATGTTCAAACATTTAAAAGTTTAATCATATGGTCTCGACCATATGAAAGTCAAACTTTTAAAAGTACAATCATATAAAGTGGACCCATTTGTACATAGTTATTTGCTTGAACACAATAAATGAAATTATTAATGCAGATGATATAGTTAGCTATTTGGAAATGGTTACTAGGGCCAAATTATTTAAGTTTAATTGTGAATGAAGGACATAAAATGGTATTACAAGGTTTACGTCAGTCAAGCAATAGCTGAGATAATTAGGTAAATCAGTTACTTCATATCCTAAGTGGAATCTATCTTAGCCTAAATTGTTATGCTTCAGTGGTTCACTGTCTTAGTGTTATGTGTGGGCTCAAGTCTCAAAAAGGATCATATAAAGAGCCCTTTGTCAAAAGTCCTTGTCTCAAGCACTTTCCCAATAATACTTGTCTAAATTACTGCTGTGTATTTGTAAATCTGTAAACTTTCTCTAGTCCTTTCTTAATTGCACACACACACACACACACACATATATAAATATATATATATATATATCTATATATATATATATATATATATATATATATATATATATGTACATACATATATGGATCTAGGACTATTGAACGAAAGTTCAATACTCCAAATCCACAATCACCGAACACACTTTAACAAAAGTGCTTTCGATAAAGTGTGTTAAAAAAAAAAATGAATTTATGTTTTTGCAGGGGGGGCAAGCCCCTACTTTAATATTCTCACTCTGAGATTGCACTACAGTGGGGAAAATGGAATTTTCCCTTGTCTGCACCATAGTACGACCTCTGCAACAGGCATACTTACGCAAAAGTGCTTCTTCAGTTTAAAGCACTTTCACGCAAGTATGCCAGGCTGATGTTGTCCGGGGATCTGTATGGATCCCATATATATATATATATATATATATATATATATATATATATATATATATATATATGTTCATAGATTAGTACTAGGCTAACTGCCCTTGCGAGCCATTTTAAGCCTAGCCAATTATCCCCTGTGAGATTCAAACCCTGTACCTTGTATTTGTAAGGCAAACACCTTAACCATTAGGCCACCCTCCCAACCCCTAGTGTACTAGGCTAACTGCCCTTTTTTGGGTCATTTGAAGCCTAGCCAGTTACCCCATGTGAGAATCAAACCCTGCACCTTGGGTCTTTAAGGTAAGCACCTTAACCATTATGTCATCCTCCCGCCTATATATATATCTATAGGTCTACATTTCTTAATGGAAATTTCAAACCTTTGAACAAGAAACATAGAAACCCACTTAAGCGAAAGTGCACTACATCAAAAGTGCACTTTTGTAAAAGCCAATTCAGCAAAGCACATTACAGTGGGGATAAGGAAATATATCCTTTTCCCCACTGTAGTGCAATCTCAGAATTAGTATGTTTAAGTAGGGGGTGTGGGGGGCCCCCCTGCAACATAGTGTTTAAAGTTATTTGTTTTTTTTCCGATTAACTGAATCGGCTTTTGTGAAAGTGCACTTTTGATGTAGTGCACTTTAACTTAAAAAGGTTTCTACATTTCTTGTTCAAGATTTTGAAATTCCGTTCAAGAAACATACACCAATATGCACACACACACACACACACACACACACACACACACACACACATATATATATATATATATATATATATATATATATATATATATATATATATACACACACACATATAAATACACACAAAAAAACAGAACCGTTGTGTGTTACTAGCCTTTTGATTTATATAATTGTAACACAGCTCCTTCGCCCCTTGATGTTACTGGTGCTGTTGTTCTTAGTGTACCATAACATTTTCTAATTACTTAATTCACATGACAATGAGTTTTTAATGCATGTTCCATTATTACATCTAGCTACATTCATCCGCTTTTAATAATATACCATCATCTATAACACATGACTATTGTCTCTTGTTTTCCCCCAAATGATTACTATACATTTTATTATGCTGTTAGAATTGTTGAAAGTACTGTGTACTAAGGTAAAAAGAGTAAAATCATCAGCTTTTAAGGAACATCTTTTCCAGGAGGTCTCCTCTGCAGATACAGATTTCCTCCCTCCTGTCTGTAAGTAGTAAGCTCTTCCCAGCTCTTCCTGGCCTGTCTGTACTTACTCAACTGCTCAGTGCAGCTACTACATTCGTACATTTCACTCTTTGTATATAGACAGCTTTGTCCAATGCTTTGTCCAATGCTCTGCCCAATGCCCTGTCCTATGCTCTGCCCAATGCTCTGTCCAATGCTTTGTCCAATGCTCTGCCCAATGCTCTGTCCAATGCTCTGCCCAATGCCCTGTCCAATGCCCTGTCCAATGCCCTGTCCTATGCTCTGTCCAATGCTCTGTCCAATGCCCTGTCCTATGCTCTGTCCAATGCTTTGTCCAATGCTTTGTCCTATGCTCTATCCAATGCTCTGTCCAATGCCCTGTCCTATGCTCTGTCCAATGCTCTGTCCAATGCCCTGTCCAATGCCCTGTCCTATGCTCTGTCCAATGCTCTGTCCAATGCCCTGTCCTATGCTCTGTCCAATGCTTTGTCGAATGCTTTGTCCTATGCTCTATCCAATGCTCTGTCCAATGCCCTGTCCTATGCTCTGTCCAATGCCCTGTCCAATGCACTGTCCAATGCCCTGTCCTATACTCTGTCCAATGCTCTGTCCAATGCTCTGTCCTATGCTCTGTCCAATGCTCTGCCCATTACCCTGTCCAATGCCCTGTCCAATGCCCTGTCCTATGCTCTGTCCAATGCCCTGCCCTATTCTCTGTCCAATGCTTTGTCCAATGCCCTGTCCAATGCTTTGTCCAATGCTCTGTCCTATGCTCTGCCCAATGCTCTGTCCAATGCTCTGTCCAATGCTCTGCCCAATGCCCTGTCCAATGCCCTGTCCTATGCTCTGTCCAATGCCCTGTCCAATGCTTTGTCCATTGCTCTGCCCAATGCCCTGTCCAATGCCCTGTCCAATGCCTGTCCTATGCTCTGTCCAATGCTCTGTCCAATGCCTTGTCCTATGCTCTGTCCAATGCTTTGTCCAGTGCTCTGTCCTATGCTGTGTTCTATTTATCTGTGCTAAGCTTTCTTTTTCCCTTCTTTTGTATGCCCAGAAGATGATGTGTCAATAACTAATGAACAAACAACTGATACTCTGAGCAAAATCAAAGCTTTTGCCTACTCTTTGAAAATTTGCCCAAGCTGGAATTGGATAACGACTTATTAAACTGCAGATTTCCTCCAGATACTGACAGTTGCATCCACAATGGCCATCATTTTACACAGCCTTGCTATACTAAGATTTGCTTTGCTCCTGTATCTTTACCTCAATTTCCACCCACCCCCTTACCCTATATTTATTTTCCTCGAACCTCTTACATATCACTCTATCCACCAATCACAACAGTGTATTGAGAGTAAATCTAATTAAATCTGGGTCATAACTTTATTCTGTCCTACCATTCTGCCTCTTATATCATCTAAGTTGCTTCACTGCTCTTCCTGCTTATGACAATTCTTTATCGGGACCCACTTTTCAAACATATCTAAGTCTTCCTTTACCTGCTAACATGCCTTCTTACCTAGCCCACGTCAACAATTACAAAGCAAGTAACATGCATAGCCATTAAGTACTAATCTTTCCTTTCTTTTTTCTGTCATACCTCACAAATGATGACACGTATACAGAAATAAACAACCCCCATTAAACCCCACAGGCACTGCTGAACACAATCTTCCTTACTTTTCCACCCAGTAGTTCATCTCTGTGGGAAGATCCACATAAATTCTAGCCCACCTCTCCTTTCCAGCAACAACAATATGGGGAGTGACCATGTCCCCTAGGCAGACAGATAAATAAAATCTTTATTTCTGTCCAAAATAATTTAGGAACTGATAGAGCATATGTTCTTGGTAGTTACAAAGTATGCAGTGCAGTAGACCATTAACAAGTCTAGCTTACATTTTCAATTGCCTTAAAGCAGTGGCTGGTTAAGGGACTTGCCTAAGGTGACACAGTAGGTAAATGAAGACTGAAGGAACCAAACTCTGTACCACATTTTAACTCATCAACAGTTCATAGTCTTAATCCTCTGCTCCAAACTGCCTACCTCTGTCTGCAGCTGGTGTACATATTTGCATGTGAATGCACACATGCCTGTCTTGTCCCTGTTTCTAAGCTTTACCTAGATGTTCCATGCATTCTCCACTTCCATCATCAGAGTGATTCAGGCACACGATGTGTCTTCGGACATGGCAGACCTCTTTTTTGATGAACTCCATCCTGAAGTTTTTCACTGTTCCCTTAACTTTTTAGTACGCATGCATGTCTATCTAGAATACCTAGAAAACTTGATTGAAAGTCTTCTGAGGCATCATCTATAAAAAAACTAGTTATAATTGGCGTCTTGTCATCCATGAAGAGAAATAGTTGTAACTGCAGTTCAACTGATGTTTCCTAAATCAGATGTGAATAAAGGGATTCTTGTTTCATGCAAACCAGCACAAGGTTCAAGAGAGGCGGTAAGCACTTTTATTTTGCTCTCCTAATGCCTCATGTTGGCTGGTGGTCATTAATTCAATCAGGCATCAATCCTGCCAGGATGACCACAATGCTAAATATAATTTTCACTGGTTGGGGTTAAATTTGGTGAAAGTGTTTAGTCAGGAAAGCATACTTCACTAGAATTTTGTAGCAGTGTCCTCCAGTCTGTGTTAAAGACCACCAGGCAAGAACACTTGTGGTTTAATGCTCCACCTAGATTATAGTGGAAGAAATGTCTGATACAAATTCAGGTGTACTAATACACAGCATAAGCGAATAATTTTTTATGCCCTAAAGTAAGTGCAGTTAATAAGCCCTATGAGTGTACTATGGAAGGTATCACTAGAGGGTGGCAATTCTATGCATATTCCTCTCACCTCACTTTAAAAATAATGAAATTAAATAGTTTAATTAATAATTTATAATAAATTAGATTGCATCCTTTATTCTCCTTCCACATGTCTGGAATTAATTCAACCAGTTAGAACTTGAAATATATTTACATTAAGCCAAGTGATTGGATTTATTATAGCATTTCAATCATACTTATCATTAAAGTGAAATTAATAATTATCTTAGTACATTTACTTCATAATGGCGATTTTTTCCTTGCCAGTTTGCATTTCATTTATTTACACTCTCTGAAAACCTATCACCCATCTCCAGCCTTTTCCTTAGGTTCTTATCTCTAGGAATTATTGGGATGTTACTCCTCAAACAATTCATGTGGAATTATTATCATTCAGATAACAACTATCCACCATGTCAACACTCTTACTTCATCTCTTTAATATTTTATTAATTTTAGATACCCACTTACGTGAATTACTGAAAAAAACAAAACAAAACACAGTCCTGCAGTATTTACTGAATAATCCGCTAGCTATGCAAAGCAGATTTTTATCTGTCTAAGACTAGATGTGTAACAGCTGCGTGCATTCCTTCAGATTTTAGGCAGAGTTTCATTCTCCGTAATTTGTTCAGTACAAGCTGAACAAATCTGAATATTTTTACCATCACCATTTCCTGCAAAACTAGAGCAAAGCATTTAACAGGATAAAGGCAACTTTCATAAAACAAGGGCAAGTGGAAAGGTTGAGTAAAGCAAGCGTTCCTAGGTTTCTAGGTACTTACTAAGCTATTGATCCATAAGGATTCTTAGACACCTAGCTATGTATTTCCAATAACTTTTTAGCCCTTGCCTTTTAAGTACAAATAATCAAACTCCCTTGTATTTTAAGTCTGAATAGCCCAGAGCCATGCAGACATTTACATGTAATCCTTTTTCCGTTGGCAAAGGTGCCTAACCAAAGGTGAACATGTGATTTTCCATCCATTCATCAAGTATACAATTGAAAAGTGCAAGAGGCATGTTTCTGGAAAGAAGTTAATAAGTCTGAAGGCTAGGGTAAACAGAATCTTTCTTTTCTAAACATAAAAGACGACATTCACATAGCTAAGTGCATTGCACAATAATTTGCACAATGCGCTTGTTAGCAGGTAAACACATTTGCCCTACAAAGGCTACTTCCTGGCTGTCAATGATGCTATGCAGACACTTTCTTATACGACAGTCTTCCACGTCACTGAATTAACAGACTCAGTAAGTGGATTAGTATTTGTTGAGAGATGCTTTGGAGAAGGAGGACTTATTGGTCTGTCCAAAGCTTCTGCGTGCTTCTGACAAATTTATTGCACTGTCAGTGTGGTGCATCATTAATATTTCCCCAACTAACCATATTTTGCAGCTTTTAGAAATCTAATATTTTGACACGATGAAAATGGACTGAAATACTGTGATGAATCCTTTAGAACTACTTGTCTGTACCCTTTACCTTACATACATTTTGAAGAAAGTGTTAGCATCTTCCAGTGAAAGACACACAATGTAAGCTTTAATACATATTTAGGGGACACATTGAATTTACCCTGCCCTTACAGCACAAATTTGAGGGGGGTACTGCATTTAAATTGCCCTTACAACATAGATTCAAGGAGGACACTGTATGTACACTCCACTAAGAACACAGATTCTTGATATGGCACTGCATTTACACTACCCTTATAGTAAAGATTCAGGGAGGGCATTGTATTTACACTGTAGTTACAACATATTTTCAAAAGAAGGCACTGCATTTACTTTGCAGTTACAGTGCATATTCATGATAGGGCACTGCATTTACACCACCCTTTTAGTACCCATTCAGGGAGGGCACTGCATTTACAATGCACTTGCAACACAATTTCAGAAGATGGTACTGCATTTACATTGCCGTTGCAATACAGATTCAACACAACACACTGCATTTACATTGCCCTTGTTAAACTGGCATTACAGAGCAGGTTTATCGAAATTCAAAACATTTGGTCTGACCTTACAGTACAGATTCAAGAGTGATCACAACCCTTACTGTCTTTACAAGAGAGATTTTGAAGAGATCACAGCATTTACACTGTACTCACTGAACTGATTAAGGAGCGGTCACTTTATTTTCATTGCCATCACTGCAGAAATTTAGGAGAAAGTATGGCATTTACACAGTGGTTATAGCACAGAGAGTACACTGCATTTACAATGCTCTAACAACATAGATTCCCAAGAGGTCGCATTTGTAATGCTGTTATAGTACGGATTCAGGGAGGGTGCTGCATTTACAGCACATTTGCAGCACAGTTTCAGAAGTGAGCACTGCATTCACATTGATTTTTAATACATATTCATGACAGGGCACTGCATTTGCAGTACCCTTATGGCACAGATTAAGGAGAGGGAAGAACATTTACACTGACCTTTAGCACAGATTTAGGAGGGGTGGAATGTATACTGCCCTTATAGCACTGATTCATAAGGGAGAATTGAATGTATGCTGTCCTTACAGCAGATGTTCAGAAGGACTGCATTTACTCTGGCCATACATCAGAAATTGAAGAGTGAGCACTGGATACACATTGTTATAATGTTGCAAACTGATCATTTCAAAGAGCAGTGGATATGGCAATATGGACTGCAATTATCTTCCTGGAGCTCTCAAAGGTCTTTAATTAATACTGCCCTTATAGCACTGATTCATAAGGGAGAATTGAATGTATGCTGTCCTTACAGCAGATGTTCAGAAGGACTGCATTTACTCTGTCCATACATCAGAAATTGAAGAGTGAGCACTGGATACACATTGTTATAATGTTGCAAACTGATCATTTCAAAGAGCAGTGGATATGGCAATATGGACTGCAATTATCTTCCTGGAGCTCTCAAAGGTCTTTAATTTTGTTGATCATGAGTAACTTTATTTCTTTTCTAGCTCTTATATATCCTGTCCTATATGAAGTGAAGTAGCTTATCAGCTACGTTAAGAAAAGATTCTACAAGGTATTTGTGGAACAGAATTAGACTCAGCCACAAACAGCAAAAAGAGTGGCTGCGTAGGGCTCAGTCCTGCGCCCTCTAGATTTTACCTTGTTCCTCAGCTCCTAAATATGGACTTGACAAGGAGAAATATAAGTCGTTACACAGACTGCATAATCCTATTGATCTTGTGTTGATTGGGAAAGTCTAATAGTGCGGAAAAAACCCTTTTCAGAGGTGGCCCAGGAAGAAAACTCCACAAGATACAGACAGAAAGTAATATGCATACATACATAGTGAAACGCAAAATAGACTTTATTGTCATTTAGACACCGCAAGTGAAGTCTAAATGAAATTACATGCATCATGCTCGAATTGAGAAGACAAATACATACGTACAATTACACATGCTTAGAAGAGAGACATATACATACTTACATACAGTTAAACGTGTATCAGACCAAACATTTACATTTCTCTTAGACAGTTATATTATTACTTATTATTACAATGATTCTATACACCACTCTAGCAGCTGATTGGTTCCTTATTAATTATTCTATACACCACTCTAGCAGCTGATTGGTTCCTTATTGCACCTGTAATTATTACACAATGTAATTCTCATGTTCTGTAAATTATGAGAATATCTAGCAGTTTGTATTGCACATAATTTTCTAGTAAACTGATAAGCTGGTTGTGATGTTTTATTGTTACTGCATTATTGTTTGCTTATCACAAGACTTGTCAGGGTCTCGCATCCCTGGCATTAATACTAGAGTTCAAAAGTCTAATTGCTTGAGGGAAAAAAATGTTCTTGAACCTGGTCATTTAACAACGTACGCTGTGGTATCTTCTGCCACATGACAGACTTGAACAGTTCAAAAGCAGGGTGTGTAGGATCACTTGTTATTTTTTGTTGCTCTGTTGCAACAAAGTGTCGTATATAGATCTTTTATCTCTGAAAGTTAAGCTCCTGTTATTTTTTCTGCAACTCTATCTTTTGTAGGATGTTTTGATCTGAAGCTGAACAGATTACATACCACACCATGAAATTGCACATTAGGATACTTTCTATGGTACCCCTGTAGAAGGTGGAGAGGATAGAGGCAGGTTGTGTTATTTTATAAGCTTGTATACTTTGCCTGTTAGCCATGGTGATTGGTATGATCTTATGATGATGTTTTTATTCAGTCACATTTTCTATGTATTTAGATATATATGCCACTACTGTTTCTGTGTATTCATCCAAGTTGATCTGTTAGTCGACTGTAGCAGTCTCTTTAAATATGTTCCAGTTTGTGTTCTTGAAACAATCTTGAATTGGTGTGATTGCACCCTCTGGCCATACCCTTGGATTGCTGTGATTGCACCCTCTAGCCATACCCTTGGATTGGTGTGATTGCACCCTCTGGCCATACCCTTGGATTGCTGTGATTGCACCCTCTGGCCATTCACTTAGATTTCTGTGATTCCACCCTCTGGCCATATCCTTGGATTGCTGTGATTGCACCCTCTGGCCATACCCTTGGGTTGCTGTGATTACACCCACTGGCCATACCCTTGGACTGGTGTGATTGCACCCAGTGGCCATAACTTGACTTGCTTCACAGTGGGCTTTTCCATGACTAGTGCTGTTTTATATGCTGGCACTAACATAATGGTAATGTGGTCTGAGCCACCCAAGGGCAGATGTTACACAGCTTTATATGTCAACTTAATATTGGCATATACTTTGTCAAAGGTGTTATTTCTCCATGTAGCAAATCCCACATGCTGGTAGTAATGGGGTAATACTGACTTCAACTCTGCCTGATTGAAGTTTCCTGCAAAATTGTGTTCAAAATCTGGGTTTTTGTTCTGTAGGTAACAAATTAAGTTATACAGTGTGGTCAGAGCTTCACTAGTGTTTGCACCTGGTGGTATATACATATTCTGTAGGTCACAGATTGAGTTATACAGTGTGGTCAGAGCTTCACTAGTGTTTGCACATGGTGGCATATACAAATTCTGTAGGTCACAAACTGAGTTATACAGTGTGGTGAGAGCTTCACTAGTGTTTGCAATTGGTGGTATACACATATTCTGTAGGTCACAAACTGAGTTATGCAGTGTGGTCAGAGCTTCACTAGTGTTTGCAATTGGTGGTATATACATATTCTGTAGGTCACAGATTAAGTTATACAGCATAGTCAGAACTTTACTAGTGTTTGCACTTGGTGGTATATACATATTCTGTAGGTCACAGATTGTGATATACAGTGCGGTCAGAGCTTCACTGGTGTTTGCACTTGGTATATACATATTCTGTAGGTCACAGATTGAGTTATACAGTGTGGTCAGAGCTTCACTAGTGTATGCACTTGGTGGTATATACATATTCTGCAGGTCACAGATTGAGTTATACAGCATAGTCAGAGCTTTACTTATGTTTGCACTTGGTGGTATATACATATTCTGAAGGTCACAGATTGATTCAACAGTGTGGTCAGAGCTTCACTAGTGTTTGCACTTGGTGGTATATACATTATGTAGGTCACAGAATGAGTCATACAGTGTGGTCAGAGCTTCACTAGTGTTTGCACTTGGTGGCATATACATTCTGTAGGTCACAAATTGAGTTATACAGTGTGGTCAGAGCTTCACTAGTGTTTGCACTTGGTGGTATATACATATTCTGTAGGTCACAGATTGAGGTATAGAGTGTGGTCAGAGCTTCACCAGTGTTTGCACTTGGTGGTATATACATATTCTGTAGGTCACAGATTGAGGTATACAGTGTGGTCAGAGCTTCACTAGTGTTTGCACTTGGTGGTATATACATATTCTGTAGGTCACAGATTTAGTTATGCAGTGTGATCAGAGCTTCACTAGTGTTTGCACCTGATGGTATATACATATTCTGAAGGTCACAGATTGAATTATACAGTGTGGTCAGAGTTTCACTAGTGTTTGCACTTGGTGTTATGTACATATTCTGTAGGTCACAGATTAAGTTATGCAGTGTGGTCAGAGCTTCACTAGTGTTTGCACTTGGTCGTATATACTTATTCTGTAGGTCACAAACTGAGTTATACAGTGTGGTCAGAGCTTCACTAGTGTTTGCACTTGGTGGTATATACATATTCTGTAGGTCACAGATTGAGTTATACAGTGTGGTCACAGCTTCACTAGTGTTTGCACCTGGTGGTATACACACTACTATAATGATGATGACATATTACTCTCTGGGGGTATCAAAGGGTCAGCATCTCAATGCTAGGAACTCTATTTCTGCAGAGCAGTGGCTCAGTATAGGGTCACAGTTTCTGCACCACTTGTTATTTACATACAGGCAGACTCCGCCTCTTGGTGACTTCACTCTGAGTGTATGGTCTCTGCACAAAACAGTGTGAGCCCTTCCAGTTGTTCTGCACTGTCATTAATGTGACTATGTGACTAAGTCTCTCTAAATATAAATGCACAAATGTTTCTCACCTTATTTTGAGATGTGATTTCCAGCCTTATGTAGTCCTTTTTATTTTGCAGAGAGCACACGTTTGCTATGAGTAAGGATAGTAGTGCAGGCCTGAATGGATTTGCCTTCAGCCTAGCAGTGATACCATCCCTTCTTTCTCTTCTCTCGGTTCGCTCAACATCTTTTCCTCTTGATTCTTTTCCAGGGTGTTCTAGAAGCTCCTAACAGCTGTTTTAGGTATTTTAAACCATGCAGTGATCGAATTCCAAGATTGTTCAGTGTAGAAGTTGTAGTAGGCCTGTCACACTCTGCAGACAACAGGCCAAACATCCAGCTGCACAACAATCTTAATTTCTTGATTTCCAGTATGTTCTCTCTGCTATAAGTGATTGTACCTTCCTTCAAAGCCTCAAAAACTGTTTTTTCCCCATTTTTTGTGTGAAAAGAAGACAAATATAGCACATTTCTCACATTGATCACATGACATGATGCAGCTGCTGCCACACAGGCCACCGCCATTTTAAAGATAGTGATATGAATAGTTTGAGTTTATAATAATGAGAAAAATCAATGATTAAACAATAGTGAGAAAACAAGTACATTGACAAGATGCACCTGAACAGTCAGCATACAAAAAAAAAAAAAAAAAAATTGTTTATTTTTTCTGTATAGAAGTGCTTAGTTCAAATTATTTAGTATTGCCTAGTTTTAATTCTGTAGAATTGCTTAGTTTAATTTTTACTATAAATTTTCTTTTTTTTTTTTTTCATATAGAAATTTACTATTATAACCGTTCAGCTGACCTCTACTAGCTCTGTATTGTGAGTAATTCTGGTCCTGAACTTTGTTAACTTTGTCAGTTTCCTGTTTGGAGCTTTTCTCTCCGGGCCTCTACTGAAAATGGACATATATCCAGCTAGACTAGCCCGGTCAACAAATGTAAAATAAATAAAAAAATAAAATAAAAAATAAATAAATGATACAGGGTGCACAATGGTATGAAAAATCACTGAATGGTAGCTCAGAATGAGCATTTAGACAAACCGAGCTCAGACCCATAGTATTTTATAATGGCACAGCAGTGGCAAAGTGAACTTTCATAACAATGTAAAGTTAAGGAGAGTATGGTACAGTGTATGCAGGCAAGTGCACATAACACAGTACAAGTTTAGGCAGAAGATTGCTGGTCATGTGGCCATTTTAGAACAGGATGGGACAGAGAGGGTAAGGATGGTTAAGAGGGAATAGCCAGAAATGGTGCATGAACAAAGGCATGAAATCTTTAGGCGTTTTAATACAAGCTTGAAGAATTTCAGGTTGTAAGTTAATCTAAGTGAAAGGGGAGTGGAATTCCAGAGTTTAGAGATGTGAGAAGAATATAGTGAATCACATGTGGTATTGTTTGATTTACTTGGGTGCAGTAAGAATTTATAAATTGTGCAAAGTCTCCTACATGGGGACTAAGACTGGAAAATATTTTAGTATTCGGCATTCTTTAGGTTGGAAAATGAGACAATCGACACTTTCTAGTTTGAATATTAGATAGTGAGGCATTCTAACCAATTAATATGCTTTAGTACTACACACTGATAGGATCTATAAGGCATATCAGCTGTGAATTTAGGTATTTTGTGGTAACATTTTTTTTAAAATGGTTGCTTGTATAGCTTGCAAGTTGACAAATACAGGAGCAGCATGTAAAGGGTGGATAACACAGGAATAGAGACCGTAGTTTGTTTAGCCAGGTCAGTCAGGTAAGGTTTGGCTTGATATAGGGTTCTACGTTTTTGTGCATTTTGCTGATTATTTGCTTTCTGTGGTGGTCAAATTTTGTGGCATCATCCATGATGACACCTAAAAGCTTGGCATGAGTTACAAGTTCAGTTTTGGTTTGGTCAGAAGTTGTAATGGCGAAGAGAGGTCGGTTGTTAGAGTATTGTTTAGACATGTACAGGATGAGTTTGGTCTTTTAAGGGTTTAATAGTAATTGAGAGTTATGAAGTCATGTTTCAATGGCATTGAAGCATTGCTGTGTTTATGTTTGAAGTTTTTGCAGGTTTCTGGCAGTGCAGATAAGCACCAAATCATCAGCACACTGAATAATGCTAGTATGTGTACTTGTAATATGTAGGCCACTTATGAAAATATTCAGCAGCACCTGACCAAGGATAGATCCTTGAAGCACTTCGATATGCACAGTGAGAAATGACAAGATGTCATTTTCCCATTTTACTGTTTAAAGTCTATCACTGAGGTAGCTGCTGAACTACATGAGAGATAAATGTAGAAGTCCTAGGAAGGAGAGTTTGGAGACCAGTTTTTGGTAAGCTACCTTGTCAAAAGCCTTTGACAATCAAGGAAAAGTGACCATAACTGATTTCTCTGCATTCTTGTTACTATTAATGGTTTAGCAAAGCTCAGAACAGCTACTGACGTGCTATCATATGGTCAGAAACTGTCTTATGTTGGGCTTAGTTTGTGATAACAAATGTTAATACCTGGGATTGGAAATGTTTTTCTATGACTTTGGGTAGGGGGACAGAATAGTACTTGACCTGTAATTGGAGTTATCAGTAGAGCAGCTACCTTTGTGTTAGGGTAGAGGATATAAGATTTAGTTTCCAAATTTTAGAGACATATATGCCTGGCATACAGGGCATTGTCAGACCCCACTCTGATGGACCTCCTGCATATCCACAAAACAAAATGTAGCAGAATTACCCATTCTAAAGACTTAACCTTTGCCTGTGATATAAAAAGGAGAGATAAGTATGTATCCCAGAGACTACCCCATCTATGGAACAGGCTCCCCATCCATGTGAAGCAGAGTTCCTCCCTAATCCAATTCAAGTGCAACTTGGACAATTGGATGGGAAACCAGAAATGCATCCCTGGTTTGGCACCTATGTCTCTAATGGACACAGGCAGCCTGTAAATTTTTCATCTCCCAAACCCCTGCTTGTAAATGTTTTACCTCCTAAGCCTTTGCTTACACTTATCAATGGTATCAGAACTTGTCAGAGATTTGGGATGCATGGCTAGGCTTAAAAAGACCCTTGTAGTCATTAGCCTAGTAAACACCTGTGACCTATAAACCTATGAACATGGCTTTCTGTGATGTAACAGTTTACACAAATGGAGATTGGGCAAGCTAGGATGTCTGCTGCATGTTTAATATACTCTGCAGGAAGACTGTCTGGGCAACTGTAGCTGGCTTTGATCTGAGAAGGTATAGATGTGGGGATGGTCTCTAAATCAAATGTATTAGGATCATTTGCTGATTCTGGAGAGGGTGGAGTGTTGAAATTAATTCAGTGCTAAAAGTGTTTAGGAGTTTGCTTAGATACTTCATTAACCTGCTTCTTTTATGTTAATAAAGTCATTATTGAAAATGTACAATGGTTTAAGTGCTATTTTATTCAGTTTTACTGTACTTTTTTAATGTTTGGTTCAAAAACTGTTCTCTTGTGTTTTCACATTGACCTGGCTGCTACTGTATTGCTAAAGGGGATTGTTGTAGAACCTTAAAAAGTGTCATTTTGATAATAACCGGTATTCTTATTTGAGTATTTTTAGCTTTTTGACATTTTCTGTGTTGATCTAAATCATGCACATTTGCATAGCCCAGAGCTCATTTGCTAAAAGCTACTATAACCATAGCTGCAAAGCTACTAATTGTGACAATTTTTCACTGGATTTGATCAAGATACCATCCCTACAAGACCTGGGATAAGTATATTTTGTGTTCTTACTGAGTTTATTGTGATACCAGTGTACTTTTTTGGTGATAATAAGTAATCTAACTCAGATTTGCATTGTTTTAATTCTACTGAGAGTATAGAAAGAATCTTATCATTTCTAGGCCCCGAATTGCTACTGAACCGTGAGGAGTATCATTTTGCTATTGGCTAGGGTTCTTATTTGAATATGTTTAGCTGTTCTGTATTGCTGTAAATTGTTCAACCTGCAGTTATGTTTAAGCATGCAGTATACAGATGCAGACACGTCGAACCTTAACTTTTTCTATTTAAACTACTACACAAATTCCTAGTGTACGTAAGAGTCAGCTGTTGCACAGAATCCTGGTTTATGTGAGAAGGTGCATTTTTTTTGTGTGCAAACTTAGACTTCTTCTTTTTCTTTCAGCTTTTTCCGGTTAGGGGTCGCCCATGATTGGCAGTGGAGTTTGATGGTGTCGAGTTGCCAGCCTGGCTCCCAACCTTTCACAGAAGGTACTGTGTGCAGACTTAGACTGTTTGTTTTAAATAGATAGCCCTCGAGTTAGTTAAATCCTAACCTCTCAGTGCTACTTCCCTCTTCAGCCCACATTAGCTGGCAACTACAACCATTGATTTACACTTTCCAACAGTCTTTGTAGCCAGCTTGGTTGAAATGGGCATCCTGAGACAATATAGCAATTCTCTCATTCTGAATACAAAATGTAGGCTACCTATTGTGCAGTAGGCCCCCTTATAAGGTCAACAAATCTGGTGGTGTGTCTGCTTCTCCCTAGGACCAACAAATAGGATAACTATTGTGGAGCAGCTCCCTCTCTCATGATGTAGTTGTATAATGATAATGGGGTCAAAGATCTCCCACAAAGCCACTACAGATAACAGTCAGTACCATACAGCATCATCCTCAACTCATCGGACACAGCTCATACCACACACATAAACCTACACAGTGAGGCTCTTACAAGTAACCTATATAAACCACAAGAGCCTCCTAAAAGTAACTTACGAAGCACGCACCCTCAAAAACCTCACACGTACACATCAAAGGCAGTACTCACTGTGAAACATACATCTAGGAGTCACAACAACTCATTTCAAAAGACCATAGGGCAAAACTCCACAGAATCCAATATTCTCATCACAAGTGAAGCCATAGTGAGGTCTGAATGGAGAGATGGTAAAATCAGCAAGCAAAGGAGGGTAGTACTGCTGGAACTAACCTCATCTGCAAGTCTGGTTGAGTACTTTAACAAGGTGGACCCTGTATTTACAAAATATCACTAAGACAATCCTGATATACAGACTGTATTTTATATAGCATATATCATTGGCAGAAGTAGGTTAAAAATAATAAAAAATACCGCTAGGTGCACAAGTACCAGGATAACAAAGTGCCCAATCCTGGTAGGTGCACTGATACCAGGACTGGAAAAAATGACAGTGTAGAATTCTCAAGACACAGAAACATTCCTACAATGGGGCCAGGCCAAGCCCAGGGGGAGGATGGCCTCCTGTTGTAGAAGGAAGTAGCAGCACACAAAAATCACAAAAACTAACAGGCCAAACAAGAGCCACACAGACAATAGAGTGGACTATTGAGGATGTTTTTTCTTTCGGCTTTTCCCGGTTAGGGGTCGCCACAGCAGAACTTCGGTCTGCTAATGATTGGCAGTCGATTTTATGGTGCCGAGGTGCCAGCCTGATGCCCAACCTTCAACTAAGGCACACCCATTTATGCATGTCTTTTGAATGCCACGTGACCGTGGGGAGGACATGCAGACTCCACACAGAAGGTGCTCCAGCCGAGAATTGAATGGGAGAACCTCTTGCTGTGAGGCGACAATGCTACCGCTGCACCACCATGGCTTAGAGTGGACTATTGAGGATAAGAAAAAAAAATTATGCATTGTTACTACTATGCAGGAAGCCAAGAATTTCCATACAGAAGATATGCAAAAAGATTAAGAGAGAAATTAGAGGAAAGAAAAATTCTTGCATAGGAAAAACTGTGAAAAGCTTCAAATGCAAACATGTTCATCAGTATAGCAGATTCCTGAAAAACATCATATAGACCAAGAAACCTTGGGTGTTTGGAAAAAAGTGACTGAGGAAGTACAAAAATATAAAGAACAAAGTCTAGAGATTTTTGAAAGGTATGAAAAATAAACGTGGAAATGGGAAAGAAAGGGAGATTTTATATGGTGCAATATCTATGCAAAGGAGAAATCCAAATTAATTAATATAAAAAAGCAGCACCAAAGATATTTGAAGAGAAATACAGGCAAAGGCAATTGGATATGAACATTTTACAACACAAAAAAGAAGAAAACAAATGGGAAAAGTAGAAAACAGGATTAGTAATTGAGAAGTTAAAGAAACAGAAACTGAAGTTATTGATTACCTGCTAAATGAAGGATTTAGAGTACAAAACATAACTCTGATAACATCACTGCATGATAGAATAATAAATCCCCAAATTAAGGATAAACCAGCAGAGTGAAGCATCTGATAGGTTGCCATAGTAGGAAACCAGTACAACAGTTCACTTGGCGTTGCATAGCAAAGGAAGGAATAGGAAACTGTAGCAGCTTTGACACAGTCAATGTTGTGGAGTGACAGGCAATGAGTTTCCGCATGAAAGAGGAACAGATGACACAAGATGATGCCGAAGAGAATGTGGCACAGGAAGATATTCTGGAACTTTCTGTGGAATGCCCACAGGAAACCGAGAACAAATAATGTGCTATTAGTTTAGAAGAAAATGATCTAAGGGAAGATTTGCTTGATTTAATAGAGGTGTTAATAAGATCCAAAATGTTAGAAGTCTGATAAAACAAAGGAAGACAATAATCAAGACTGTTCATAGAAATTCTTATGATATCCAAACCTAACAATCCAGCTGTAGTTTTACTTTACTCAAACTGCATAGCCAAAACTAAGAATTCCCTACTGTTAAATATCAGAACAATTGCTAACACTTCCAACTTAAAAAACTTCTCGAGTCACACTTATCTGAATCCTGGACCTGCTCTTGCACAAACCCTGGTTAGGAAATAGATGTCTTAAAGGAGCTAAAAGAACACAACCAGTTATTTTTCTATTTAAATAGTAAAATCCAAGTAAGCATATGTAACTATTTCTTTCATGTGTGCTGTACATGTGAACTGCTATGACTGTGTAAATTAAAGAATTAAAGTGTTTTCTTTTATTTTCTGTGTGTGTATGTGTTGAAAAAGTTGGGGGTGCTACATCCTGGCAGTCCTCTGCCATGAGCTGCCATTGATGTGCTGTACCTATGGGATTTAAGAAAGCCGGACATTTTTGCCTTTTTAGGCAATGCCTGCCAGATGGAGGATATAACACTGAAAAAGAAGACATGTCCTCCTTATGCCGGACATGTGGTAACCCTAAGAAAACTCAATCATAGCAATAGAATAAAAGGGTAACAAAGGAAAGTCATATGAAACAGAAGATCATTAAAGGGGAAAAATCTAAGTATGGCATTATAGATTACAAAAAAGCATTTGACAGCATCCTGCATTCATGGATAAAAGAGTGACTACAAATGTATAAGATACACCCTATACTGATCGACTACATTACAGTGACCATGAAACACTGGCAAATGACTTTGCAGCTAAGACATAATAAAGGACAAACTATTAACCCAGGGATAAAAATTCAAAGGGGGATATACCAGGGTGATTCTTTTATCACCACTGCTCTTTTATCTTGGCCTTAACCCATTAAGCTGTTTACTTAACACATTAGGTCATCGCTATGATTTGCCTCACAGAAAACAACAAAGTGTAAAGACTTCTCATCTTCTTTTTACTGATGATTTAAAACTGTATAGCTCATCAGATGAGGAACTGAAAGCACAACTGCAAGTGATCAAAACTTTCTCAGATGATATAAGAATGTCATTTGGTCGTGCAAAATATGCAAACACAATGTTTAAAGTGGGAAAACTGCAGTACCAAGAAAATATCAGTCTGGAACAAGAATGTGATATAAAAGATTTGAGCATGAAGGAGTGTATAAATATTTGGGAACTGATGAAGGATAAACAATAAAGCACGAAAAAATGTGAGTAAAACTTAGTAAGGAATATTTTAAAAGACTAAATTAATACTGAAAACAGCCCTAGCACCTAGGAACAAACTCCAAGCCATAAACCAGTTTGCTCTTCCTGTTCTAACTCAAAGATTTGGGGTGATTGACTGGCCCCAAAAGGTACTGGATCAGTTGGAAAGGAAAACAAGAAAAAATGTTTCAGATGGCTTAGTGGTAAATTGCTGTGGCTATGGTGTGTAGGGTCCTGGGTTCAAGACTTGCAAGGTCTGATAAAGGGTGGGAGGTTGGCATAATGGTTAAGGTGTTTACCTTGCAAACACAAGGTGCAGGGTTTGATTCTCACATGGGGTAGTTGGCTAGGCTTAAAATGACCCACAAGGGCAGTTAGCCTAGTAATAATCTATAAACCTATGAACCCATGCTTATCAAATATGAAGTACATAACAGGAAATGCCATCTAATATAACTCCCCACGCTATCACTAGGGAACAGGTTATTAATGCTCTCTCTAAGGCCAAGAACACTACATCACTGGGCCCAGACACTATACTCTGGGATTGCTATTTAACTATAGCCTCCAAACATGCTTCATGCCTCATGAATGGAGAACAGCAGCAGTCATCCCTCTGCACAAAGGTGGGCCATCTACTGACCCTAGAAACTACAGATGCATAAGTCTCACTAGTCCTATATGTAAAGCCATGGAAATAATTATCATGGAAATGATCAATAGTGATATAGTAAACCTCCAGACACTGGATCCAACCCAATTTGGTTTCATCAAGGGCAGATCATGCCTACTGAACCTGGTGGACTTCTTTGAGAAGGTCATCATAGCAATTGATGAGGACAAAATGGTTCACACTGCCTACCATAACCTGGCCAAGGCATTTGACACACTCCAGCATTGTTGACAAACTCAAAAGGTTAGGTAAAATCTCATATGCTACCTGGTTGATAGCCAACTGGCTCACAGACAGGACCCTGGAAATTAGAAATGGGGAGTCCACTTCTACAATGAGGCCAGTCATAAGTGGAGTCCCTCAGGGATCAGTTCTTGGACCACTTTTGTTTGGTATTTACTTCTCTGAAGTCAAAGCCAGTGTCAGTGGTCTTTGGCTGACTAAATTTTCAGATGATTGCAAATTAGGAGCTGTAATTCAATCCCACACTGACACAAATGTTCTCTAGGAGGGGCTGACACAGACAAACAACTGGTGTCAGAGCCCTGGACTAAAACCAGATGCAAAGAAATGCATTATACTATCCTTCAGGAAGTCACCCACCATTGGTGACTATCATATTGACAACACATCCCTTAGAGTTGACCCAGTAGTCAGGGACTTTGGGACACATATACATAGTCATCTAGCCTTTGATCATCACGTGTCTGCAGTTGTGAGGAAATGCTTCTATGTTGCACAACTAATAAACAAAATTATGGCATCTAAGTCCAAGGAAGTCATTAGTCCACTGTATTCGGCATTCATGAAATCTATCATTGAGTACGGTCTCCCCCATTTGCTATGTACCTAACCAGGCATATCTAACAATTGAAACATAAAAGAATATAGGGTTTAAGTAAAATGTCCTATGCAGACTGCCTCAAGGCTCTATCCCTGTATTCTGTCTCCTACAGGTGTTTGAGGGGAGATCTATGCTTGACATAGAGGGCATTGTCAGACCCCACTCTGATGGACCTCATGCATATCAGCAAAACAAAGAGCACCAGAATTACCAGTCCTAAACACTTAAACCTCACCTGTGATATAAATAAGACCTGCTGGAGAGAGAGAGGTATGTATCCCACAGACTACTTCGTCTCTGGAACAGGTTCCTCATCTATGTGAAGCAGAGTTCCTCCCCAACCCAGTTCAAGTGCAACTTGGACTGTTGGATGGGGAACAGGAAATTCATCCCTGGTTTGGCACCTATGTCTCTAATGGACACAGGCAACTGGTAAATTATTCATCTCACAGACCCTAGTTTGTAAATGTTTCATCTCCCAACCCCTTGCTTACACTTATCAAAGGTATCAGAACTTGTCAGAAATTTGGTATACATGGCTAGGCTTAAAAAGGCCCTTGTGGTTGTTTGCCTAGTAAACATCTATGAACCTATAAACCTAAATGGTTTATAAAACTCAGTATCTACCAGGATTATATATTCCTTGTTCTAAGGGACATATGGGCCTTCTTGAAACTGATTACATGTATAGATGTGCATTCATAGGACTGCATACATATCTGCTGACCTGACAACATCTGAATATAGAGAAATTTTTAAAACATGAGAAAAATAAGTCTAAGATGACTTCCCTGCTTAGTTTTGCAGAAGCATATTGTTGTCAAGCAGGAATAGAAATCAAACCAGAAGTAGATAAAAATCAGGCAGCAAATGAATGTGCCAAAAAAACAAAAGAAATAGTATAAGGTGAGGGATCAAATGAGAAGGCAAGAAATGTGGGAAAAGCATAAATATAGTTGCAAGTACAGAAAACTCCTGGAACAAGGTGAATTTAAAACAGAACATGAAAGGTTAATATTGGAGGCCCAAGATAGTGGACTATGTACACAATGGTTTACAAAGTCCATTGAACATGTTGGAAAAAACACGTCAGAGAAGCAGACAAATGCAGGTTTTGTAAAATGGAACTGGAAACAGTTAGACATCTTGTTACCGGGTGTGATACACTAATGGCAGAAAGCCTGTATACTTAAAGGCATAATAATGTGGCAAGACTTCTGCATTTGAGTTTGTGCAAACATTATAATATTGGTTGGGAGGGTGGCCTAATGGTTAAGGTGTTTACCTTACAAACACAAGGTGCAGGGTTTGAGTCTCACAAGGTATAATTGGCTAAGCTTAAAATGGCTCGCAAGGGCAGTTAGCTTAGTACTAATCTATGAACCTATGAACCTATGAAGTATGTCAGAAACGATGGAAACACGAGCCACAGAACATTACAGAAAATGATGAAGTTTATATCACATGGGATCACCCATTACCAATAGTTCAAAAAATAGATGTGAGAAAGCCATATATAGAAGTCCATTTAAAGAAGACAAGAGTAGCATTTATCATTGAAATTGTCACACCCAGTGATTACAGTGTCATACATACAGAGATACACAAAGTCATAAAATAGCAGGATTTGTAGCAGAAATGAGGGCACTGTGGAAGAAGGCTACCCGGACTGTTCCAATAGTAGTAGGAGCAACGGGTCTTACAAGAAAGTATTTACAGTTGTACTTAGATATGTTACCAATTGTAACTCATTATGAATTACAGAAGGAGTCAGTTCTTGGCACATTGCAGGTGCTACAAAGAGCACTTTTGGCTAACATCAAAGATTGAAAAATCCCAATTTCATTAACTGTAGTCATACTTTGACTTATGAACAGGGTCCATTCCCGTCATGGTATTTGAAGCCCAAAAGACTTGGAGAAATTAAAAAGGCAAAAGACATACTGTACTGATGCACTACTCACCAGGCTGGCACAAAGTGGGTCATGGTCAGTTGCCTATCTGGTGCCAGGATTCGCCACATCACAAGAAACCACATATATCCCTACAGGTGCCATGTGATACTGTCATTTTACATGTGAGTGCAAATAACTTGAGATGTACATCCCTGGACTATAACAAGGGAAGCATGATGGAGCTCTCAGAATATGTGATTGAGTCAGGTATGACCTTTTACTTATGTAGTGTTCTACAATCACCAAGAATGATGCCCCAATATGATCAAAAGATAATTGACTTCAACAATTTATTTAGCTTCTGGTGTCATTCAAAAAGGCTACAGTATATAACAGCCTGGAAACAGCACTTTGCCATGGTTGGCCTGCACCTCTCCCATCCCCAAGGCTTCTGTACATTGGCCAGGACCTTGTCCACCCCATTAGTGCTTTTTAGGCAACATCAGTCTTCTAAACCTTCCAAAATAACTAAACAGAATCTGAATCGCAAGGTATTGATGTTCAGTGCTAGGAGGCTTAAGAAAAAACTACAGTCTCTGCAGCCACTCCTTATTATGAAAAGCATCAGTATATGCATTGTCACAAAGACCTAGCTCAAGCCCAGTGAAAGCAATCCATCAGTGCAGGGCTTCATTGCCTGTCAGTCATACAGGCTCCCCATGTTAGATGAATGCACTAAAAGTGCAG
Organism: Protopterus annectens; assembly: GCF_019279795.1. Taxonomy (NCBI): domain Eukaryota; kingdom Metazoa; phylum Chordata; order Ceratodontiformes; family Protopteridae; genus Protopterus; species Protopterus annectens. Next base: position 1,469,346,276 of record NC_056726.1, read on the forward strand.
GTGTTTATATATCCTTAAAAAACAGCTCACCTCCAGGCTGACTAGTCAAGTTAATGACATGGAAGTACTCCACAACCAAATTACTATAAACAAAGCCCACAATCACATTACAGCTAACTTCAGTACATCTTCTATGTGCATGAGATCACATACTCAGACCCACTAGACATAGCCGATCTACTGGCTGAGAAACTCAGCTCTAACTTCACCCCACTCCAATGTTCTCAGATCAAATACCCTCATCTACACCCCACTCAAATCTTCCAAGAGCATGTTGTTAAGACACTACCTTATGGCCAAGAGCACTACATGTATGGGGCTGGATAACATACCAGGCTGTCTATTGGATAACCAGAAACATAACTTGTCAGGCCCCCCATATAGACTTTTCAGGCTGTGTGCCGAATAAATAGAGGAGAGTGACAGTTAATCCTTGCACAAAAGTGAGGCTTCAATAGACCTGAGTAACTTTAGACCAGTAAGCCTAACCAGTCTCATCTGGAAAGTCTCATTATGAAATTGATATACAGGAATATGGGTAACCTACAGACTCTTGACCCGGTCAGTTCAAATTTCTCAAGGATAGATCCCACCTACTGTATCTAGTTGATTTCCTTGAAAATGTCACAGAGGCAGTGACTGAGGGCAAATCAGGCACACTGCTTATCTGAACCTTGCAAAGCCATTCAACGCCATTCCACACTCAGGCGTCATTGATAAAATCTCCCAAATAAATGGCTGGCTTTATCCTGATAGAGTGGAAGACAGCAATCATCATCCTTCAGCATAAAAAGGGACCATCTACTGACCCCGGAAATTACAGACACATAAGCTCGTATCCATCCTTCCATCCTCAACCCTTTTTCCCATTTTGCACATGGGATCGGGGTGTCACTTTCGCAATGACAATCATTTTGATCCAAGGTATGCACCACCGGGTGGCTAGCCCTGCCACTGTAGTTCATTCTCACCACTCATTCACACACATACTCTCACCTACGGCCAATTTAGAGTGTCCAATCCACCTATTGCATGTCTTTGGAATGTGGGAGGAAAATGGAGCACCCAGAGGAAACCCACATGACCGCAGGGAGGACATGCAGACTCTGGACAGAAGGCACCCCAGCCGAGAATCGAACCAGTGATCCTCTTGCTGTGAGGTGACAATGCTAATTGCTACACTACTGGGGTAACCCCATAAGTTTGTCTACTCTTATATTCAAGGCCATGGAAAGAATAATCATGGGCCTGATAAATAATGATATAGACAACCTGCAAATACTGGACCCAACCCAATTTGACTTTGTCAAGGGCAGGTTACACCTACTAAATCTGGTGGATTTCTTTGAGAAAGGCACTGAGGCCATGGATGAGGGTAAAACAGTACATATGGCCTACCTCAACATGGCCAAGGTATTTAACACAATTCTTAGGTATGACAAATAAACTCACAGAACTGGGCATAAATCCCTATGTCACTAGATGCATAGCCAGCTAGGTCATGGACAGGATGCATGTGGTTAAAGTGGGTGAATCCAGATCCACCAAGAGGCCAATTACAAGTGGTGTGCCACAGGACTCAGTGCTAGGACCACTCCCATTCAAAATATACTTCCCTGAAGTCAAGCCTAATGTGGAAGGCCTATGTATGACAAAGTTTACCGATGACTACAAACTGGGGGCAGTCGATGAATTTCCCAGTGATGTAGATATACTTCAGGAGGGTCTAGATCAGACAGATGCTTGGTGCCAGAACCATCGCCTAAAACTAAATGCAAAGAAAATCATTACTATATCCTTTAGGAAGTCAAATACCCCTGCAAATTAGAACATCAATAGCACATTCCTAAGATTAGACTCAGAGATGAGAGATCTAGGTACACAGATAGATAGTAGCCTGAACTTTAACCACCATGTGTTCACAGCAGTGAGAAAGTCCTTATGTGGCATAACTTATAAGTAAATATACGGCATCCAGATCCAAGGAAATTATATTCCTGCTGTACCCAGCCCTCATTAGACCAATAACTGAGTACAGTGCATCATTTGGCACGTACTTCACTAGGCAGTTACAGCAGCTGTAGCAACCTCATAGGTTCCTCACAAACAAAATTCAGGGTGTAAATGACATGTCCTATGCAGAAAGCCTATCCCTTGTCTCCTATCGACTATTAAGGGGTGACCTATGCCTGACCTAAAAAGCAATCACAAATCCTGAAATCACAGATCCAAAAAATTGCTCTTATGTCTTTCACTTAAAATGGCCAACTACCTGTAGTCAAGTGTATGTGGTACGAATCCTCCTACTTACCTGCTGTGTGATTTTGAGCAAGTTATTTCACTAGACAGTGATCCTGAGTTGCCCCTTAAAAAGGCTACTAATGCAAAAACAATTTCTGCTTCAGCCACTAATGTCCTTCCTTCCTCAGCTCTTCATCTTCCTTCACAGACCCCAATCTTGTGTGTTTACTTGTTTCCTTCCTAATGTTCTTTGATCCTGTTATCTTTGCTTTCTTAACTCTCCACTACCTTGCCATCAGTCAATATTTGCTTGCTACTTTTATTCCATCCCACTAAATCTACCCCCTCGCCCTTGTTTTTCTCCTTCATTACAGCTTATATTATATCTTTTGCCCACCTCATGTCATCCACTTTCCTAAACCATTTGTACTAACACTAGACGTCACCCAGTCAAACCACTGCATCCTGACACAGGCATGTTCCGAAATGCCCACTCCCCTCTGCCATGGTATCTTCAGCTGTCATGCCCTTATCCAACATGAGTCAGTCTATCCTGCTTATCTGCATACTTTTTATCTCTGAAAATGTAAGTGGCATTCTCTCACTCTTTAAAAGGCTCAATACATCCATTAAGCCACACCTTTTTATTACCTGTCATGTTTTCTTCTGACTAATAACACAAGATTCTCACCTCCTTCTTAACCTGTCTTACTGTGGCACTAGAACTTCACAGATATCACTGCAAATAACAGCATTACCCCTTTTTTCTTAATCCATGCTAGAATAGTGGTTAACTGTCCCTAGTTTTGTAGAATGCATCTGATTTTACCTGCTACAAACCTGCCCTCCCATGTTATCTTCATCAGGCATTCACCAGGAGTCCTTCCTTTAGATCGTTAGACAATTATTTCCTGACTCTTCTTCTAGAATCTCTTGCTTTCATTCATCTGGTACTTTTGCAGTTTACCTCTGCTGACCTCAGAACCCTTTCATTAGATCAATGTATCAAAGCTCCCTGTCCATCCTTACTTAGGTGTGCTCACCCTAACCTTAATCCTGCCACTGCCCCAAATCCAAGTCCTGTACAATACCTTAACAAAACCCCTGCCCCAGCAGTATTGCTGTTCACAGAAATTATGAATGCATGTTAAATATTTATTTATTTGTTAATGTTTGTTTTCCTTTTGCAATCAGTTTTAAGTTATTTATTTATTTTTTTTAATTAGTGTAGGTTTTGATGTGCAGAAATCAATGTAATGTGCATCAATTGATGATTCTGCACGTCCCCAAATAATATCTATGTGTATGTGTGCGTATGTGTGTATCTTTCCCTACTGAACTATTAAAACTATACTAGCCCTTAGTGATGTCACCAGCATGTTGCTTTCAGATTTGTCTAGCAGCTGAAGACATCCTTTTATCTTGGGAGAAAGTAAACATTTTTTTGGTAGGTAACAGTAGCTTTGAAGGTTGATTACTGCAGTATCATTAATCAAAACTTCCTGTAGCCATCATCTACAAGGCTGCACTCAACAACTGTCACACATGCATACTTTCACGACAGTGAAGTTCTGTGTTCATAGATTTTCCTCTCTTCCTCTGACATTCCAAAGGCGGTAATACACTGAGATTAATAAACTAAAATGTATTGAACCAAACCATTTATTAAATGCCCAACTGTTTTAATTATTTCTACTTGAGTGAATGGTATAAATATTTGCATACTTCAGGGATTGGATTTATGGAGTTCTAAAGCAGTTAACTCTGTGAAATGCTGCAGTATTTTAAGTCTGTCTGAACATACTGCCATCTTATTTTCTTTATCTAGTTTATTTACCATGACTGCTTAAATAAGTCAACAATGCTACTTCAAAGTAACTATCCTTTTCTGCAGTCTGTATGCTGGATATTAAATTACATTCCTGCAATATGGAAAACAATTCTATATCTTATCCTTACACAAAGTAGGTTTCTCCACAGAGATCACCAGTTTCAGACCTATAGCTATCCTATCTCCACTATCCAACATTCTATACAAGTGTATCCAAGCCCAGCTATTAAAATTTTACTATAACATACTTGGCACTAGAAAGGTCAAGTTGAGCTTTGTGAATTACACATGTTGACAATCAGTATGTCGAATACCAACATTATCTAGTCCCCAAACTCGCCACCCTTCCAGATGCATGACAGCTCTTGTTCTTGGCTCTGGAGTGGTAGCGAGTCATTTTTGTGCATCCTGGCATTTTGCATGCTGACTTTCGAGGAAAGGTTGTGACTCACCCTTCCAAAAGTCAAATATTTAATAGTAAACCCTATTAAACTGCGTCATATCAAATAATATCCTATTTACCACTCAACATGGTTTTGATTTGTGCCACAGTACCACAACGGCTCTCCTAAATTTCATAACCATAATAAATCGAAATATGAACTAAGGTAACATAATCACAGCAGTATTCCTAGATTTTTCAAAAGCATATGTCACAATCTCCCACGAAAAACACATACTCAGCTCGCCTCCCCAGGATTAACAAACTAATCACGGTTCTGGTTTAAATGCTACCTCAGTGAAAGACTACAAGCAGCGAAATGTCTCCTCTTTCCTTCTGGTTCGTACAGGGATATGCCCTAAGGGTCCATTCGATGCCCCCTACTCTTTATTATATTTATCAGTAACCTGTACACAGCTAGAAAACAAGAAACCACAATCCAGTACACAGATGGCTCTACATTGATTTGCTCTACCAACAATTTAACACAGCTAGAAGCGTGTACCCAGGAATCCCTCTCATCCATTGAATATTGACTCTGCAACTCACAATTATGCTAAATCACTATAAAAACAAATTAATGGCATTTACTCCTAAGCCATACTCAAAGCAAAAGTCGTTATCCACCATTACTTCCTCTGATCAGAAAAACATATAGCTTGTATCCCACACCAAACTCCTAGGTGTTATCATAAATCATGTTGTAAACTTTGAACAACGCATCAAGCAGGCAGTAAACAAAACTCAGAAAAAGCTAGGTACCCTATATTGCATTAGGCCATATCTCAAAGATCTGGCCAGGAAAGACATTGCCTCAACCCTGCTGTTACCAAATCTCCTATATGCTATTCCTGTTCTGATCAACCTACGATCGTCTCAACTAAATGTGCTACAAAAATAGCTAACTTTGCTGCAAATCTGCCTTACAGACCCCACCACTTCCCTGCCATAAAACAACTAAACAGGTTAGAACTAGGCCATGACCTAACTCTCTCACACAACTGGTCACCACTTATACTCTCATATACAAGCCTGAACAATGCCCCACTCTTAGAAATATTATTTGGCCATACTCTCCACGTTGCGTGCTCCATTCTACAGATAAACTGTTATGACTATCTAGGAAATCCAACAACTAAGTGGTTGATTCTCTGTACTCCTCACGTATCTCCAAGCTGTGGAACATCATTCCAGTTTCCTGAAAACAAATCAATGACCTCAAAACCATTAAAGTATTAACTACAGCAGTTTCTCTCTAACACCTAGCTGCCCTGATATTCCTCTCTTGGATAAACTCTACTTATCTGCCCACTACATTCCTGGCTACTGTACTTTTTCCTCTTTAACTCTCTTCATATGCTAAGCCCTGACTTCTTCCTTTCTGGCCACATCTCTCACTTTCTCTCTTTACTCTCCCTCCCTCATTTTCATATATACTATACTCCACTCTGCTTCGCAGCGTGCCTTCCTGTCCATGACATCACTTAAGATGCAAACTACAGGTTTCAGTATTGTATTTATGTAAAAAGAAAATGCTATTTTTTCCTTATTGTCTATAAAAGTGTCCTTTTTCTGCTACTGTCTAAACAATTGTAAACTGCATTAATTCATTGCACTAGTATTTCTTTGTATTGTCTATTTTCTCACCAAGCATGCACTGAAGAGAGGTTTTCACCCAGTTGGACTTTCCTAGTAAACAAATGCAAATAAATAAATACAACTCTCCTCAACAGTGAGGTTTTTTCTTTACTGTTCCTTTATATGTTGAGGACAGGATTATAATTCCACAGCTCGCTGGCACTGAGACGGTTTATAGTCAGCTCGCCTGTTCCATACCCTCCTACTTCTTTTTTAGTTTCTCTGTACCTGCTGGGCCCTGTCTCAGTCCTTCTCCTTCACACTGCCCAAGAATTCTGCAGAGACAGATCATGTTTTCATTCAGTTTTGTTCATGACGTGTCAAGAGTGGGCAATATGGGCTTAATCTCTGTCCCCACACTGTTAGTAACTGTTATCAATTTCTGGAGCCCCCCGATCTTCATGACATGAGGAATGTATACAATATTTGAAGTGATATTTTATCAGAGTTTTTTGAGGTCGAACGATATCCTCCTGGACATGTTGGAGGGATAGGTTTGTATTTCAAAGAATACATCTTCCGTGGAGCCATCTTCCACTCCACATAAAATAAAGTATAAAAAAAAAAATATATATATATATATATATATATATATATATATATATATATATAGATATATATAGATATATATATAGATATAGATATAAAAGTATATAAAAGTATAAGTAAAAAATAACTGAGATAGGCAATCCTTCCTTGAACTGCAAAATAAGGTCAAAAAGCAAATAAAATTAGACAAATCCCTCTACTATAAATCCACCCTAAACTCTACCAACCATAATCCTAAGCAGCTCTGGTCCACAATTAACACCCCCCAGACGTCCATTCTCCTCTCCTTCAGTAGCATTGCTGAATCCTTCAACAAACGCATTACTAAAACTATAACATCTCTAAACAAACAACACTTCACTACATCAGCCCCCCCCAACTCCTAATCCTAAACCCCCACTCCTCTTTTCTTCTTCACCTCAGTACCTACCTCCAACATAACAATACTTTTGTCAAAACTTAAACCCACCAAACCCCCAGCTGACAACCTCCCCTCTGAATACTTGAAAATTGCAGCTGATACACTAGCCTACCCAATTTAATTTCTAATTAATCATTCCATAACAGAAAGCTATGTTCCCTCTATATGGAAAATATCCCACATCATTCCCCTCCACAAAGGCACCCCTTCCACCGACCTCTCCAATTACCACCCCATTGCTATCCTCTCCCCTCTCTCCAGGATACTTGAAAAATGTGTCAACACCCAGGTCTCCAACTACCTCCTAGCTAATAATCTCCTCTCCAAAACCCAACATGGTTTCAGGCCCTATCACAGCACTACCTCTGCTCTGCTCTCCTTCACCAACACTATACTTCATCACAAAAACAAGGGCCTCCTCTCTACTGCCATATTTCTAGATCTTTCAAAGGCCTTTGACATGGTATCTCATGAGCTACTACTCTCTACTCTTCCCAACCTCTCCTTCTCACAACCAGCCTGCAACTGGTTCCACAGCTATCTACACGGACACCAGCAATCAGTAATCTGGGATGATAACCTATCACCTCACCTCCCAGTTACTCTCAGAGTTCCCCAAGGGTCTATCCTTGGCCCTCTGCTATTCTCACTTTTCACTAACAACCTACATACTGCCACCACACAAGCATCTCTTATACAGTATGCAGATGACTCTACTCTCATCTGCTCTGCTCCCACTCTACCAGAACTACAACAAATCACACAGGAATCATTCTCTTGTGTAGAAAGCTGGCTATCCAATGCTCAGCTCCTACTCAACCCAAGTAAGACAAAACTTCTCCTGTTCCAACCTTCCAAAGCCACCCAAAACACCCCCTGCTTCAGCATTCTTGCCAAAGACAAAGCCATCATCTCTCCATAAGAACACACAAAATTACTCGGTGTTTTAATAGACAACAAACTTAGATTTGACACCAACATATCTCTCTCAATAAAAAAAGTTCACAAGAAACTTGGTGCATTATATCGAAATCGCCAGTTCCTAACCAAGGCGGCTAGAATCTCCATTGCCAATTCCCAGCTAATCTCCACCCTACTTTATGCATCCCCCATATGTACCAAGCTTAGACAGACAGACCTACACAAGCTGGATGCTTGTTACAACAAAATTGCTAAATTTGCCACTGGAACCTCCTACTGCAGCCATCATTGTATCTCCCTTAAAGAACTAAACTAGCTAGAACTCCCACAACTGCTTCACTTTAATCAACTCACCCTCGCTTATAAACTTAACCACCCCCTTAACATCCCTTCCCTTCAAATCCTTCTCCAACCATATCACCCCACTAAGCCCCTAAGATCAAGCAACAAAAATCAACTCACTGTTATCAAACCCAAAACCTCAGCAGGAGAAGCCATATTTTCATGTACCGTATCTAACTTTGGAACAATCTTCCACCCTCTATAACTACTCTACCTTCCAGCAACCTTTTCAAGACTGCACTCAAGTTCCACTTAAATTTGCACTGGCTTTGTCCTTGTTCTAATCCAGACTAACACCCCCACCCTTAACCGCTCCACCTAGACTCTTAACCTAACTATACTACCACCACTACTAACCACAGTCAGAAATAGCTAGTTGTCTTTATATACTTCAACATCATCTCTGACAACTTTGTTACTAATATTATAAATGACAAGAAACTATATTAACTTGCAACATTTACTGTATATACTGTTGATAATCAATATCTTGTTATTGTATTAAAGCCAACAACCTGTAATGTTGTTTACTGTTGCTGCGACTTTGTATCTCTATTTATCATGTACATGATGTGGAGCTTTTCTGCACGGGCATCCGCTGAAAAAGGACCTGCGTCCAGTCAGAATTTCCCAGTAAATAAATAAATAAATAAATAAATAATAAATAAGTATTTTTCTTACTCTATTCAAATGTGGTTTGGATGACTGTCTGGGAAACCATAAATTCACTCTCAGCTTAGCACTCCTATCCCTAATGGAGAGGGGAAATAGGGAAATAAATAAATGTCCCAACTCTCCAGGTTATTCATACACAAAATACAAGAGATAGAAAAATGGAAATGTAAGGCTAGGCTTCTTAAGATCTTCACAGATTAACAGAGTATTAAGTAATTATGAACATATGAACCTATGAAAGCTACCATCCTGTGTTAAAAATTACTACCTACCCCCCCCCCCCCGGGACTTGTAAGTCAATAAATACTGCTTTGATTCCCATCCCTGAAAATGAGTCCTCACCATGCTTGCCAACTGAGCTCAAGATGTCATTTGGGTCAATGTGATAACTCCATCTTGACCTAAAAGGAAAAAAAAATTCTGTGCCATCACAAACACTATAATCCACAATGTTCTTCTTGTGAATCACTAATGCATTAAATATGTTATGGAACTTTGCCACAGGCTGAGCTACATTCTCTGGTCATCCTTTCAGTGTTGATAAGCCCCTCCCGCCCCACATGGGCTGACATTACCTTCTTAGGCATCCATACATAGGCGGTATTAAAGGGTGTACTTCAAAAGATTACAGCATGACCCTGCTGGCTGTGACATTTATCAGAGCCTTAAACCTAAAATCCTAACAGTGAGAAGAAAGTCTCTCCTCGGCTCCTTGAGCAAAAGGCCACTTCTTGGCCATGTAGAAGGTGACCATATTGTCTGGCCTCCAGCCTAGAACAGAGGAAGTTCCCTCAAAACAAGTACAAAAATTGGAGGGAGAAACAAAATGATCCCTCCAGTTCAGGTGATTCCTGTACAGACCTTAGGTCCAAGGATGTCTGACCTCTGGCTGCACTTATTCAAACTCTGACATCTGATACAACTGAGGCTTCTGGGAATGTACCATTACAGGCTACCATGTCTTTTTCTCCCAGCACCTTTCACTGTAACAAAAGAGCTTCTATACCTCCTATGATGGATGATGATTATATGTCTGTTAGGGAATACCACTTTGTGATTAAATAATGGGAAAATGGTATTACCACAGTTTATACTGAGGACATCTGCCCTATTAATAAACAAGTGCAAGAACATCTCTTATTGGACTCCTAAAAAATACATTTATGCACATAAACTAAATGCCCCTTCAGATATGCAGGCCTCTGCTGCATGCAAACTTTTGCTAGTAGGATGTCCACTCCCACCTCTCCTTCTGCTGTCTGTCAAGAATGAGTTCATCTGGCACATTCTTTCAGTTTTTCAGAATGTGAGACCTAACCCAGCACAGCCTTTAATGCCAGGAATCCAACCTCCCAAAAAGTTTAGGAAGGGTCTCCTGAGGTGGATTCTTATTTCATGAATTCAAAGGAACATGACAGTGAATTGGACTCAGATCTTAGGTGTCCTCTCCTCTGTCCTGTGATACATTCAGTGATAATTCTATGGCTTTTAACTCATGCCAAGAAGGCCAACAATTCTGAGATACTCTGTCTTATGTCAGAGCATTTCAAATGGCAACAGATTAGACGTCTGCTTCTAAGAAGAGGGTTATAGAACTTCTAGGATCAGGGCCTCCTAAACTGGTACCTATTCCCCCAGTCCAGGAAGCTGTCTCAGGACCAGTTTTATATAACTAAATTCCTGACTAGATACAGTATCACTGTAATCTGCTGGAGAAGCTAGACTGCCAACAGAGATGAGTACTCTTCCTAATGATAAAGAAAGTAGGTTGCTGGGTAGATCTGTAATGAATGTGTATACCTCTGTAACCTTGCTATTAAGGGTACTAAACTATCAGTCCTGGATCAATGTCATTGAGCAGCTCATGGTAGATTGTGAGGTATTGGAGAATGAAGCCACTAAAATGACTCTCCTAAATCAGGTGCAGACCTCACTTTGTTTGGGAAATCATGCCTTAAAGTGCAGAAATGAATGTTGTGGATGCAGCATGAAGCTGTAGTTATGGGCTTTGTATTATGAGGATACTTCTGGCTAAGGATTCGGTCCTTGGCCAGTGATGTAAAGGCAGACTTCCTGAATCGCCCTCAACAAGGAGAACAGCTCTTTCTACTTCAAACATACAGCATGTTTAAGAAACTGGAAGATAAGGTGAAAACTGTGGAATCTGCTACAACAAATGTGATCTTCCCTTTTTCAACTTCAACAAGAAATACCCATCAAAAGAAAGAAATTTTTGCTAAAGGGTGGTTAAAGGCAGGCAATACAAAGAAAAGAAGTCCACATTAAAGAAACCGTGGCAGCAAGAGGGCAGAGGAAGGTGGGTGAGGGCTCTTAGGGCACGCCTAACAACAGGTAGCATTTATGTCTAGTTACACTCCTCCCTCCATTTTCCCCCAGATTCCCACATCCAGCATTACATTGACTATCTCCCATCCCATCTAAACCCTCAAATCATCCCAGTAATGACAGCATAAATAGAAATGAGTGGGTTCTGAATGCACTGTATAGGGACTGCAATCCGTAATTCTCCACACCACCAAAAAGAAAGGTATCCTGTCCACCAAAACAGGACCAAGAACATCTAATGGCAATATTCTAGTAGAGATTTTGTCTTTAGATACCATAGACGAGGTAGCACCAAAGCAAGAAGGAAATGGATTTTACTTGAGACTTTTCCTGTCTCCAAGAAAACACAAACCCTGCTGATCCATTTTGGACTTCTCAAACCTGAGCAAGTTTCCTGAGGTACCAAACTTGAAGACTGTTTTCTAAACCCTGAGTGTTCCCTAGTTACCATAGACCTCAAGGCTGCCACCTACATATTCCCACCTTTTTCAGAAAATGGTCTTCTTCAGAGATCTTCTAGACACCATCCTATGTAGAACTATTTCCCATTGGAGAAAGTCTAGTGTTTGAACACCCTGTTCCAGAGCATGGCAGGGAAATCCAAATGGACTGCTGGAAAGGCCTTGAGCATACCAGACCACAAAGTCGCAACCCTTACGATGGTTCTCCTACTAGGCTCCATGCAAAAAAGAAAATCTGCAATGGTTCCAGGGAAACACTTCATAGCAGCTGACAGACTTCTAGAAACTGTATACTGGTGTTGTTCAGTATCAAGAATGAACTGGACTGGTGGCAAATGCAGACAGAAAAGAACAAAGACATGTTGTTCAGACCACACCCCCCACTCAGACTCTTAGTATAGATGTCTCAGATCAGACCAGGAGATCTTACACATTGGATCTTATATTATAGGGCATCTGGTCTCAGCACACCTAAAGGTAATACTGGCTATTTTCTGTGTTCTAAAAGCATTTAGTTTGTGACTACCAGGGACACTGAAGGATATAACAAAAAAAAAACAACATCAATTGAGTATAGAAACAAATGGGTTAACCATTGTTATCATCTTTGTATGCAAGCTATGCAGGTCTGGGAGAAAGCTTTGTTATGTAGTCTTCAGCTGTTGGATAACTTATAGGTTCATAGATTAGTACTAGGCTAACTGCCCTTGTGAGCCATTTTAAGCCTAGCCAATTATCCCATGTGAGACTCAAACTTGTATCTTGTGTTTCTAAGGCAAACACCTTAACCATTAGGCCACCTTCCCAACCCTTAAATCCCTTCCAAGTAAAACCTCATTATCAAACCTATTACGAGGGACCCCTGCAGACTCACAGGAATGGAGGCTGTGCAAGGGTACTTTTCTGGAGGTTACCAATGGGTGAAATGCCCTAGAAATAGACTGCTTTACTTCTCATTGTAACAAGCATCTAAAGAAATAGTGCTCCAGAGTAAACCACAGAAATGCTTGGACTCTGGATGCTTTTTTCCTGTACTGGACAGGGCTGTTTCTACATGTTTTCTCTCTGTTTCATTTGCACCCCAGGATCATTCAGAAATTAAGTAGGACAGGCCAGAAGTTATACTGATTGCTATCAAGGGATACTCCATACATCCTTTTACAGCATTTGAATCCCCTTATGGAGTCCAAATGGTCACTGATGCACTATGACTTGTCCGCTCTAAAACTAGCAGCACAGAGGACATGACTCTGATTTCTTTGGGCCACCTTCATTGCAAGGGCATAAAAGAACTCAGGGGGAAAGTTAGAGGACCAAGTGTAATGGAATCCTCCCTAGCCAAGAGGATGATCTTTCCTTCTGGTTGGAAAGGAAGAGTCTATACACAAAACTAGTGTCTGTACTTAATGGTTCTTCACTATCTCACCAAATTTGTATCTACTGGCCTTGCTTACACTTCAGTTAAAGTGTCTTTTTAACCGTATGTGCCTGTATGACTTTAAACCTTCCCCCGCATTCAGAATGTCAATCAAAAAATTTCTGAAGGGCACCTTACATCTTAAATCCTCCATTCCAGCCATGCTACCCTACCTGACTGGGATCAAACTTTATGCTAGAAAAAGTGACCTTCCATGCTTTGAGCCAGCAGATATTACTTTCCTACTTTTAAGATGGAAAACAATACTCCTGGTAAAAGTTATACTTGTCAAGAGGGTGTCTGAACTCTGAACCTTCATAGACAAAGAAACATTGCATATATTCTATGAAGATAGGGTCACCATGCATGCCTATCAACCTTTTAGAGCACGACATCTGGACAAAACCATAAATAATGGGGGGACAAAGGCCCCAGAAAAGAGGTGCTTTTTAAATATTGCTCTTACAAACTTTGAAAGTTGATAAAATAACAGGTTTTGCATCGACATGAAGTTTCTGAAGGATATTAAGCCTGAAAGTCAAGTCTCTGGCATTATTTTCTGACTTTAGTCCTCAGTGATTTGCCAGAAAACTACAATTTTATAAGAAACTTAACAAAAATATGAGTCAACAATCTGGACATTCTGTGAAAATCTGGACAGTTGAGAACTATGTCTCCATGCACTTTAACCCTTAGTTCATATACAGTGTCATAACATAAGTGGTTCTAAACCAGGCTACCCAGTTACAAATGCTCTTTCCAGTACAACATGTGTATATAAAATGTATCTGATTGGATGTCACTTCTAGGGAATAATCACTGTGTCAGTATAGGTAAACCCCTGGCTTTCTGACAGAAATTACCAGTTTTTGCAATTGCTCATAACCTTTTCTGTAAAATAACCTCCTTTATTTCCTGTGAGTTTTATTGCCAAGACATTGCTTACACAAAAATGCACACAGACATTAATGTAAAACATGTTAAAAGTTAGTCTTGGACAGTGCAGTAGTGCTTGGAATGGAACAGTACCCTGCTTAAAACAGAGAGGTATGGTCCTTATTAGTGACGGAGCTGCAGATATTATGCATAATATTGTGGACAGCCCTTCAGTTGGGATACAATCACAGGCGCTTGTGTCAGACTTAATTATAGAAACTTTATTATGACAGAGATGTCAAACAATATCTTTTGAACACAAAGAAAGGTGCCACATATTTAAAGCAGACCATGAAGCAAAACAGTAAACACAATAAGGTGAGCCAGTTCAAGATGGCTGTCAAACACAGGTAAGTGTGTTCTTTACAATGTTTTGGTAAAGTGGGTGGGCTAAGGAATATTACATGAGGCTTTTAGGCGTGACCTGAAACAGAGGGCAGTGGCAAACCTCTATATCACAATGCTGCTTTCATATGAGATTTTGTTTTGAAAGATTGACATAACTAGAACAGAATTCTGTCACAGCTCTAAAGCATTCAGTTGTGTTTACTTAAACTTTTAACAAAAAAAACAGTTAAACTTAAGTAGATTGATCAGAATCAGATATGTAACTTCTGTTATTTTCCCCTTCTTGTATAAAGAATTTCTTCCATTCAGACTATTTTTATGGGTTGGGTAAGGGTAATAAAGTTAATAAAGTTTTTTGTTTGTTTATTTGTTGACAAAACATCTTTATGCTGTTATGTTGCAATGTTTTATAGTTATGCAAAACTATTGATTAGGATTACTTAACATTTCCAGCATCTAACTTTTTTCACCTATCATTGCCGTGGTAACAGCTTAAGACTGCATCCACATGAACCTATCAGCAAAAGCCCCGTAGTCTAGTCTGTGACTAATCCACTTTTGCATTGTACCGAGTTAAAGAATGATCTGTCATACATAATCAGTTATTATTTTAAAAAGGTTGAGTGTGAGTTATCACCTTCACACACGCACACACGCACACACACACACACACACACACACACACACACACACACACACACGTGCACACACACGCACGCACACACACGCATGCACACACGCACACACACCCACACACACACGCGCACACGCACACACGCACACACACACAGAAAAAAAGGAACACTAATCCATAATAAAGGGTGGACAAGTCCATATTTCTCAATTTGTTACAGTCATTGTTGTCTAAATCACTATATATATATATGTGTGTGTAGAAATATATGCAAAAGAGCACCAGTGGTGGCTGGTGACTTCAAATCAAAGGGGGGCTGCAGGAGACAGCTGAATGGGTGGGGTCAATGGGAAGTGGTGCAGCCAACTAGAAAGGGAAGGATATATGCTCAAAACCACAAAACTAACTTTAATTAAATATGCTGCCCTGGGAGCCAAACCCTCATTATGAGAGTCCAATCAAGACAAATGTGTAAAAGAATAAAAATATTTCAATGCATTGGCTGCATGACAGCTTACTTAATATCTAGATGGAAACAAAAAGGTTGTGAGGCATGAAAAAATAAATTACTTTTTAAATACATTACAGGAATGCCAGTCAAAATCAAGTATAAGAAAAACAAGCAGCACTCAACTCAAACCACTTCTCCTTGCACTGCAGTTCTAACTATAATTTATATTCAGCTTTATTAAAGTACCACATAACAATGCTGAAAGTAGCAATCTCTGTGATGCCCCCACTTGTAAAAATGTTTCTTATCCAATAAAGACCTGCTGCCTGACAACTATCTACTTGTTTCATGGGGAAATCATGATCAAAGTAAAAAATGAAAAGCAAACAAGAAACAAGCTCAAGATACATTGCTTGGGATTACTGTACAAGTTATGGACCACCCATGAATGGCATTCTGTTTAGTTTACGGGTAAAGCCCTCAGAGATCACTGGAAGTCTCCAACAAGTGTAATGAGCTTCTTAAAATAATGTAATCCTATCCTTTATTACAAATACTGTCATATGCATTTCAATACCCAAGGCTTATACATTATCTAGTTAAGCATTCTCTGCATGGCAACAACAGAAAGGCTTTCAATGTTGGCAATTCTTTAACAGTATGCTTATTAAAGCTTACTTACATGTTATGATCTCAGAAAAGCGTGCCTGATGGTCATTAAAGCATTGTTACTTAAACACAGAGCAACAGGCACTTTTAATAAGCATAAATCAACAGTGCAAAAATATGACAGAAACCAGACCATTCTGCAAAATCAAGATGGGATGAAAAGCCACTGTAGTACTTGTGTCTACCTTGGATGGGGGGATGCCCTGCACATTTACACTGCATAACTGCTCCTTACCTTGCTTGGACACATCTAGAGTCACTACATGGAGGAGTGGGTTGCAACAAGTATGTCACAATTTGAAATATCTCTGGCTGACTGTGATGGCCCTGACACATTTGTCATACCTCTCAACCTCAGAGCAAGAAATCTGGACATAGCCATACTTAGAAGTGGGACAAAGGCCCAAAAATAAGGACAAATTTTAAATATTGTTCTTATAAGCTTAGAAAGATAATAGAATAGTAGGTATTGCATTAGTATGAATTTTCTGAAGGATATGAAATCTGAAACTCTAATGTCTGTCATTATTTTCTAACTTCAGTATTTAATGATTTACCACTAATTTGCCAAAAAAACACAATTTTATGAAAAATGGACCAAAATGTGATGCAAAAATATAAAATAGCCACACAATACAGCTGAGAATCTGTCAAAGAAGGGACACTTTTTTAATATTAGTACTGCTAACTTGAGCAGCTGACAAAATAAAAGAATCTACATGTATTTCTGAAATAAAAGTAATCTATAACTCTGATTATTACAGTTATTTCTTAATTGTAAACCCTCCATGTTTTCTTCCAAAATTGCTATTTTGTGGAGGGATTATTAGGGGAAGAGCAACATTTTGAGCCAAATTTGGGGACAGTTAAGAGGTTTGGCTATGCCTAATTCTATAAAGCAATTTATTTGCATGTATCTCTCAACCTGTTAATGCAATAAATCGGGACAAGGCCAAATATATTGGGGGATCATATAAACAGTACTAAAATTGCTCTTGTATAAACTGAGACAGTTGATAGAATAACAGGTCTTACTTTAGCATGCATTTTTCTGAAGGTTATGAAGTCTGAAACTCAGTGTGTCATTATTTAGTGACTTAATTCCTAAATGATTTTCCAGAAAACCACACATTTTATGAGGAACAAACCAAAAATAAGAAGCACAAATCTATTCATTCTGTGAAAATCTGGGCAGTTGGGAGGTATAGTTCAGCTGGGGCTGTCTTTGAGTTTGCCGCCCTTCCCCCTCACAAAATCATGGTCGAATGGAGCCCTCCCCCCTGCAGCCATTCTAATGATCCATTACTTGGCTATTTCACTCCATTTACCATAAACACTAATGTGCATACTGCTCTACTTCTACAATGATTTGGATTTCATTTGAAAGTTTTATTTTGCATTTTACAGCACAAACACCAATATACATGTGCTAAACAAAGCAATGCAGTCTCAAAATGAAAACAGGCTTAGCATTAAAACTTCTCTGCCCTTGAAACTCACATTCAATGAAACAGCATTGAAACCCACATTCAAAGAAAATTCATTTTGCCAGTGGCAGATAAAGATTAACTTTGGGCTGTTTTCAAATCATAGGCCCCTTGCACATGAAACATACATGTGCTCTTTGATACACCTTCCTGATTGTACTAAATTATATTCCTTGTACAATACAGTACAGTTGTTAGAGGGCATTTAAAATGTATTGTTTTGAACATTTTTCCAGTAAACAATGAAACAAAATACATGCACCAATCACAAAACGACCCAATTCAGAACATTTCCATCATAAAAGTCTACTCAACCTTCTACAGTCCGCCAGTATCAGTAAATATGCACAATCTCTGAAGTAGTAAAAATCATCTAAATAATTCCAAATTAAAGAAATTTGTAACAATGAAGAGGTTACTGCTAGCAAACAACTGTATATGTCATTGTTTAGTCATCTACAAATAAAGTGTCTGTTGCCCTTGAGGAATAAATTGCCTATGTTGCATGCATTAAAAAAAAAATGATAAGTTAGTAATATCGCAATACGGACTGTATGGCAAACTGATAACTGGTTCATAGTTACTACTCTAGGTATCTTTGCCAATAAGGACTGCAGCATCCACCCACTTTACAACACAGTACAGTATCAGCAATGTATCTATCTACTGTGGGAGTAGAACTCACAGCCTTCTGCATCAAAAGCAAATACACTACCTGTTGTGCTATTAACAATGCAAGCAGACTCAGAATAAGCAGCACTAAAGTTTTGTTCCCCTGCAGCTCTCAGCTCCTTGTAAAATCTACTCGATACGCAGTTGTATCTTTGAACTTTGCAGCACAAGAAATCTGGAAAAAGCTGAAATTTATTGGGGGGGGGGCAAGACAAAAGCCCAAAAAACAGGGACACATTTTAAACATTGATTGTATAATGTTGGAAAGTTGCTAGAATAAAATGCTGTGTTACCACCATACATTTCACTGCCACGTCTTTAACCCATGGGACCCTGTGCAAAACAATCAGAGAAACATGCCACTATGCCAGATCAACTGTTTTGTGAAAGAGAGGAAGACGAACTTAAATGGCTACCATTTAGTGAATTCAGTTCTCACCATAACTGTCAACCTCTTAGCAAAAAACACATGTGGACAAAGCCAGTAATGGAGGGGAATACAGCCCCCAAACATTCAATGAATTCAGTTCTCACCATAGATAACTCTCAACCTTAGCACAAAATACATGGACGAAGCCAATAATGGGGGAATACAGTCCCAAAAATAGGGACGCATTACAAATATCCATGTTATAAACTTAGACAACTGCTAGAATAAACAGTTTTGTGTTACCATGTACTTTCTGAAGAATATGAAGTCTGAAATTCAAATGCCTGTTATTTTTAAACATTTAACCAGGAAATTAGTCTGACTTGGAACAAAAGACAATTTTCAGCAGAGCAGGGAGAAATACCAGACACATCTTTGTAAGATGGAAGGGCAAGCAGACTCCACACAGAAGGCACCCCAACCAAGAATCAAACCAGAAAACCTGTAGCTGTTAGGCTGGATCTGACAAATAGCAGCGACAGGGTTAAGTAATTCCATTTGCCAGGTATAAGATCTTAGATTATTACTAAACTTTTGATCAGATAGATCATCCCTTCCAAGCCACATCCATGCAAACCATATTCTCCCACCATAAACTATCACCTTTTCAACTACTCAATCTAGCAACATAAACAGGACAGTAACATCCCTCCCATAACTCCATCACTCTACCCCCACCTCCTTCATTTATTACTTCAAACTTAAGATCCAAGCTCAACAAACTTTAAAAGAAAAATACACTATCAAAACAAAACCCTCTATAACCTATACCCCCTTTACATACACACTATATCCTATCAAATTTATATTAGATGGTGACATTCACTCCAATCCAGGGTCATCCACTGCTAAGTTCACTAATAATTCAAAACCAAAAATGCCTCTCTCAGCTCACAAAATATCCTCATTGCAAATTTTCCACTGTACCTCCAAACCATTTGTCATAAAATAACCAAGCTGCATGCATGGATAGCCCAACAATCTCCTGATCTGTTAATAATTGCAGAAACTTGGCTAACACCTAAAATTAAAGATGTTACAACATACTAAGGATAGATAGGCAAAACAAAAAAAGCAGCAGGTAAAAAACATTGTATAAAAATACTCTGCAACTTACCCTTTTCTGTCTCCCCATCACAACCTTCAGTAATGTCAAACTCATCAGTGCTTTACTGAAGCTAAACCCCCACAAAAGCCTATCCATAATGGGAATTTACATCCCTACTGGAAATAACATCAGCACTGCCAAAGAATTGATATCATGGGTCACCTCTAGTATCCCACAAGAACAGATGATTTTTAGGAGCTTTCAGTACTGATTGTCTCTCTGCCAATTGTGACTATCCTCAAATTGCCGCCAATCTACTAACTACCTCTTCACTTGCTACATAAACAACACCAACAAAGGTTCAATACATGATTGGATAATCATCGCCTTCCCTAAGAACAAATTCTCTGATGTATTTCTCTCTCTGCTGCTCTAAGTTGCCACCTTCCTACCTTTGTTATTGGAGCCACACTCTGAAACCAAACCAACTTAATGAAGTGCACAATCTTTCCAATTTCCAAAAAGAAACATTTCTCCAGAACCTTTAACTTTGCAACTGGCAACATCTAAAGGATCGTTGCTTAGATGATGCTGTTATAGAATTCTCCAGAACCTTACTCAACATACTAAACAGTTTATTACCACTCAGAACAAAATGTGTAAAAGCCATATGAGCCCCTTGGTTGACTAGAACCACAAAACATCTAATGAAACTCATAGACAAGGTCTGGAATTTCTGCATCAAAAATATAACACAAAACAATTTACAAATATTTTGGCAACTCAGAAATTACAGCAAATACCTAATCCAAATCGATAACAAAAAATTTTTTATATTAACCTACAGTCCAAAAACCTTCAAAACCCAAAGGCATTCTGGTCCGCTATTAACAAAACCCTCAAACCAGGCCATGCCAACAAAGCCTAAACCCACAGTGCCCAACAGCACAGAAAACACTGCCACTGTCTTTAATATGCACTTCATAAACTCAGCAACACCCCTAATCAAACACCACGCCCCTCTTACAAGACCCTCCATCCCCAGCATCACTTGTGACTCTGCCCCCTTTTCATTACAACCAGTTCCCACCTCAGTCATTAAAAACGTTCACTGAAAACTAAAATCTACCATCCTATTACCCACCAATCTCCCCTCTAAATATCTGTAAATGACTGCTGACTCTATAGCCTATCCCATTTCCATAGTCATAAACCACTCTATCATAAAGAATATGTCCCAACAGTATGGAAGAAATTATATCCTATCCCTACATAAAGGAGGAAATAACACTGAACTTAGTAGCTAATGCCCTATTTCTATCCTGTCTGCCTTATCTAATCTTCTTGAAAAATGCATTCAATCCAAGCTCTCCCCAAACCTGGCCAAAAATACCCTTCTCTTCCCCTCCAAACATTACTTTTGTCCCCATCATAGCACTACTACAGATCTACATTTCATTAAAACTGTAAACACCCATAGAAAGGAAGGAAGGTGAGTATCCATCCTTTTTCTAGACCTTTCCAAAGCCTTCAACACAGCATCACACTCCATCCTCCTACAAAAGCTTTTAGGATTTGATGAAACCTCTACTTCATGGTTTAACAGTTATCTTGCTAACAGATCACAAGGCCATAACATGGAACAAGGACTTCTTCCATTTCCTCCTAGTCTCCACAGGTATACACCAAGGGTCCATTCCTGGCCCCATTCTTTTCAACATCTTTACAAATAACCTCCCAGGTACTTCCAATTCAGCCACAATAATTCAGTATGCAGATGATCCCACCCTCATCTGTAGAGCACAAAACATTAACAACCAGCAAAAAATCACTCAAGAATCTTTCTCATCTATTGTAGCATGTCTAACTGACTCACAACTTTTTCTTACCCCACAAAAAAAGCAAACTTATTCTCTTTACCCCAAGACACCTCTCAGCCCAAAGACATTCCTCTGATATTCTCTCAGCAAATAACACTAAAATTTAAATTGTCCCCCATACTAAAATCTGCTTGACATCTACACTGACAATAGCTTAAAATCTGAGTACCACATCAAACATACAGTAAAGAAAACTCACCGGAAATTGGGTTCCATATACAGTCACATATTTCCTCACTGTCCAAACCAGAAAACCCTTAGCTCTATCCTACCACTCTCAACACAAATCAGCAAATTATGAAATAAATCACCCACAAAATTCCACCACTGCCTAGCATTCAAAGGAATAAAGTGGCTCAAACTACTCGACTTACTGTGTTACTCTCACCTTGTGACTCATAACCTCATCTATAAATCAACAAGCTGTCTACCTCTGTCAGCTCTAATCCAGCCATTCAAACCAAAGAGGTGCCCTCTCTCTACCCAAATTCTGCTCCTCCATATCACTAAATCCAATAATACAGCTGATAACAGTCTGTTCTCAAACTCTGTCACCGAAGCATGGGACATCTTGAGTCTATGTTTAAGCATCAAAGGTTAAGGTTCATTGAACCTCTGACGATTGAACACAAACCAGGAAACGTTCTTTCATTGAGTGTTCAGTTCAGTGGCCAACATTTGCCGATCACACACACACACTGCACTATTTCAAACCTATCCAGGTGAGGGGATGCACTCCCCATACCCCTCCTAACTATATATACCAACTCCAAGATTGGTTATGGAAGAGGGACACCATTTCTCTCTGTCTCTAAAATTAGGACATCATGTGAAATATTTTATAAACATGAGCTAAAGCTACATTTGCAGAATCTCTGGCTCTGCCCCTGCACTAACTCTGGATAAGTACCCCAAGACTAAACCATAATTCCTCACTTCTTACTACCCTGCAATTTACTTCCCTCTCATTTCTATCGCAGAACCCTTGTCTATACTCTCACCCACTTCCTGTAACTGACTACTACCCCTCACCTTCCCCACTCCCTTCATCCTTCTTACCTTCACCTGTAGAACTTTCTTTTACCTTCATCTTCTTTTTCTTCACACTTTCAATCACTTCTAGTCCTTCTCTTTGATCAATTTTTAGTCTACGCTACCAGCTGCTGACTGGCAAAATAAATAAATAAATAAATAAATAAATAAATAAATATATAGAGCATTAAGCAAAAAACAAAAACAAAACAAAGCATAAAAGGATACTGCCTTTTAGCAGCTTTATGTCTATTCTGTGTTGTCATTATTGAACTGCATACTGGAGTATACACTGCTGCTGGTCCACTGTAACGTATGTCCATATGTTGAATTATGTTCATCATCTTCCTCTGCTCAAAACAATAACCTGTATCTGCGACTTATTCTACTATCTGCAATGACCCCATTACTATGCAGACTTTTCAGAATACAATTGAATGTTTTTTCTATACCAAATAGAAGCTTTTAAATATCTGTTGGGTGGTGCACTTAAGACCTGATTTTTAGGTAATCTGTTGGGTGGTGCACTTAGGACCTGATTCAAAGTAATCTGTTTAGTGGTGCACTTAGGTCCTGATTCTAGGTAATCTGTTGAGTGGTGCACTTATGACCTGATTCAATGTAATCTGTTGGGTGAGTGCACTTAGGACCTGATTCAAGGTAATCTGTTGGGTAGTGCACTTAGGACCTGATTCAAGGCAATCTGTTGGGTGAGTACACTTAAGACTTGATTCAAGGTAATCTGTTGGGTGGTGTACTTAGGACCTGATTCAAGGTAATCTGTTGGACCTGATTCAAGGTAATCTGTTGGGTGGTGCACTTAGGACCTGATTCAAGGTAATCTGTTGGGTGGTGCACTTAGGACCTGATTTGAGGTAATCTGTTGGGTGGTGCATTTAGGACCTGATTCAAGGTAATCTGTTGGGTGAGTGCACTTAGGATCTGATTCAAGGTAATCTGTTGGGTGGTGCACTTAGGACCTGATTCGAGGTAATCTGTTGGGTGCTGCACTTAGGATCTGATTCAAGGCAATCTGTTGGGTGGTGCACTTAGGACCTGATTCAAAGTAATCTGTTGGGTGGTGCACTTAGGACCTGATTCTAGGTAATCTGTTGGGTGGTGCACTTAGGACCTGATTCTAGGTAATCTGTTGAGTGATGCACTTAGGACCTGTTTCGAGGTAATCTGTTGGGTGGTGCACTTAGGACCTGTTTCAAGGTAATCTGTTGGGCAAGTGCACTTAGGACCTGGTTCGCAGTAATCTGTTGGGTAGTGCACTTAGGACCTGATTCAAAGCAATCTGTTGGGTGAGTACACTTAGGACCTGATTCAAGATAATCTGTTGGGTGATGCACTTAGGACCCGATTCAAGGTAATCTGCTGGGTTGTGTATTTAGGACCTGATTCAAGGTAATATGTTGGGCGAGTGCACTTATGACCTAATTCGAGGTAATCTGTTGGGTAGTGCACTTAGGACCTGATTCAAGACAATCTGTTGGGTGAGAGCACTTAGGACCTGATTCAAGGTAATCCGTTGGGTCGTGCACTTAGGACCTGATTCGAGGTAATCTGTTAGGTGCTGCACTTAGGACCTGATTTGAGGTAATCTGTTGGATGATGCACTTAGGACGTGATTCAAGGTAATATGTTGAGTGGTGCACTTAGGACCTGATTCAAGGTAATCTGTTGGCTGGTGCACATAGGACCTGGGGGGGGGGGGGTTAACAGTGGTGGATCTTGAGGTGCCTAGAATATGGTCAGATATCTTATTGATAATAATTATTGGGATGTGTAGGAGTTCATGGTCATTGTCTTAATGTGCAGGTATTGAAGTGATGGAGTTTAACATGAATTTGGACATACTGCCATGTGTACCTCACTCATTACGAGAATTGCATCAGAATGAGTGGTGGACATTGAATCCATTAGGGAGGGTGTGTTTTCACTGCAATGGATGAGGATACTCCAGCATTATTTGATAGTATTGAGTTTATCTGACTAAGTTGGATGATGATACTCCAGCATTATTTGATAGTCCTGAGTTTATCTGACTAAACTGGATGAGGATACTCCAGCATTATTTGATAGCCTGGAGTTTATCTGACTAAGCTGGATGAGTATACTCCAGCATTATTTGATAGTCCTGAGTTTATCTGACTAAGCTGGATGAGGATACTTCACCAATATCTGATAGTCCTGAGTTTATCTGACTAAGCTGGATGAGAATACTCCAGCATTATTTGATAGTCCTGAGTTTATCTGACTAAACTGGATGAGGATACCCCAGCATTATTTGATAGTCCTGAGTTTATCTGACTAAGTTGGATGAGGATACTCCAGCATTATTTAATAGTTCTGAGTTTGATTAAGCTGGATGAGAATACTCCAGCATTATTTGATAGTCCTGAATTTATCTGACTAAGCTGGATGAGGATATTCCAGCATTATTTGATAGTCCTGAGTTTATCTGACTAAGCGGGATGAGGATATTCCAGCATTATTTGATAGTCCTGAGTTTATCTGACTAACCTGGATGAGGATACTCCAGCATTATTTGATAGTCCTGAGTTTATCTGACTAACCTGGATGAGGATACTCCAGCATTATTTGATAGTCCTGAGTTTATCTGACTAAGCTGGATGAGGATATTTGGACAGTATAAAAAAGCCTCAAAAAGAGACATGCAAGCAATCCCCGGCAAACCTGATAGGACTGTTAGCCATCTTCTAGGATGCCCTTCTTCCCGGCTCAAAATTATCTTTTGTTTGCATTGTAGTATCAGTTTTGGAGATTGTAGGCTGATGTCCAAGACAAGCTTTATGCTAGTTTTAAACACCTATTCAGAGAGCTTTGTAATGTCTCTCTTGATAGAATCCAAGGATATGCATCTGAAATCATTCACTACCACCGGCATAACAACCATATAATACGAGTTCTTATATAATACGAGGTCCTAGGATGAAAGGGCTTGAGTGATCTTGTGACTTCTCAGATCTTAGTAGTTGACAGGCAGGTGACTGTCACCATTTCCTTGATCAGCCTGGTGAGTGAAACATCTATGTGTCTCACTATAACGACACCTATAACTGAGACATTACCATGTGTAGTGGAATGCCCAGTAATGTTAAGGGTTTCCGCGTGTAAGGTGAGTGACCTTATATTTCAGTGCTGGTGCTAAATGGAGCTGTATAGGCAGCTTGTGTGTAAGCATATGCTAAGTGGTTAGTTGGACTGTCCTACATCTCAGAGGCCTTTGTGGCTCAGAGAGAAAGTTCTTGAGTACGTCAGTGTAGGTGTTTTTGCTAACGAGTGGCATGTTGACATGTGGTGGGTATTGATACTGGCAAGCCAATGGATTCTGACAATATGTTTTTTTGAGGAAAGGGTGAACTCCAGATTTGGCAAGTATTTGCAACTCTCACAAGTAGTATCAGTTTGTGGAAGTAGAAAGTGTGTTTTAGTAGGCATGAGTTATTGACTATCTGAAGATGCCTTGAGTCAACAGGCTAGCAACAGATGATACAAGTGCTGAGTGCAGTCGTATGGTTTCCAGGATATATTATACAGTGGTGAGCTAATTATTGTACTAACAAGGCAGGAGTTATATGATTTCACCCAGCGCCTAAGTAATATTGCAATCAAGCATCGAGATAATACTTAGGGCAGACTATTAAGGTTATAAGCTGTTAACTAATTCATGTGGCACAGGCTCTCATTTCCTCAGCCTTTATTTCCCTGCTGTATTTCATTGTGCAAGTCACTTAACCAGATAGTACTTTGGGGAAATTGGAAATTTGAACCATGTTTCTTAATGATCTCCTGGACTGCATGAACCTATGAACTTACCACATATGCTGGTAGTATTAGTAGAGACAGAAGCATAACATGGGTGGGGCAGAGGAGGCAGCCACCCCAGGCGCAAAGTTTTAGGGGCATGATGGGGAAGTGTAGTTTCTACATTTTGTCTGTATGCCAGTGCAGAAATGTACTTCAGTGCTTCCTGTGTAGGTAAACTGTAGCAAGCTGCATGCTACAAATGTAGCAAGTGATCTGCTACAGTTAAAGGGCAGAAATATTTTTTTTGCTCTTTAACTGAATATCTGAGGGGATGGGGTGCCAGCTTAGGGACCAGCACTAAGCTCTGTTTTAGCCAGCTATGGGTCTGAGTACAGGTATAACAACTTTTACAATCTACAGTGAGCAGTGATATAAATTAGCATACTGGCCTGGACGATACAGCATGCAAAGTTGAAGCACATGCGCTGCTATGTGACAATGAATAACTTAGCCTTAAAATAAGAGCAGCAGCCCATACTGTCAGTAAGAAGACCAGTTTCAAATGCAGAAAATCACAACAGCACAGAACGTTTTTTAAAATCAGCACTAACATGCTCTAACTAAAATATAAAAAAGGAAAAGTCACTGTGATCTAGCAGTTTACTTTACAAGTGTTTGTCTAATTGAGCTGATCGAAGGAAAGACACTGAGGAAACTCGGAGCTATAATATATAACATTAAGTATCCTGTTTTTTGTTTATTTTGTTCTTTATTTTTTTGTTATTTAT
This sequence comes from Protopterus annectens, assembly GCF_019279795.1. Lineage (NCBI taxonomy): Eukaryota > Metazoa > Chordata > Ceratodontiformes > Protopteridae > Protopterus > Protopterus annectens. Next base: position 1,469,373,712 of record NC_056726.1, read on the forward strand.
AGCACTTTTGTGTACTGTGTATTTTTCTAGCTAGTTTCACTATGTGTGAGGTATTAACTGGAAATTGTCCACTTTTATTAAGCATCTGTTGGGTTGTTTGTTTCTGATAACTTGTTGCAGTTAAACTCTTTTTTCTAGAGGCTCCTTTAGCTGTTTAAAACTTTCATTTAAAGGCTCACTGCTGCTTTTCAGCTGTGAGAAACATTTCTGCAGTTTGTTTCCCACCTTGCCTCCCTGTTGGTATAGTGTTTTATAGTTGGTGGCTTTGCAGTTGCCCGCCCCTAGTGTAAATTTGATCTGGGACCCTCCTCCCAGTCTAGTGTCATTACCTCATTCTACCCAGTACAGGGAGAATATTTGAGAAGGCCAATCAGCTTAGTTTCTGCTACTCCTTTCTCTCTTTCCACTGGAAAAAAAAAAATATCTGCTTTTACTGTATTTGTGTTTCTTCCTACTTTATTTTGCTTTTGCGTCATCTTAAAAGTACTCAATTGTATTTATTACTGCTTGGTGTAACTCATTCTAAGCCTTTTAGTTTAAGCACTTGGGCTTCAGACCAGTTGTTTTACATTAAGAAGGTTTGTGGTCTGCACTGTAGTGGCAGAACAGGTAGCTTACATCCTTCTAAGTTGGGAACTGCTGATTGAGGGCTCAGTGTCTGTTATTCTAAAAGTGTATTAATTCTGGTTTAAGCACTTGGGCTTCAGGCCAGTTATTTTACATTAAGAGGGTTCGTGGTCTGCACTCTTTTGGGAGGAGAGGCTGGACTCTGCCCTTCTAAGCTGGGAATTTCTGGTTAAAGGCTTATAGTGTCTGCATATTTGAACTGCTTCTTACTGAAATTGGTACACCTTGTTTGCTGTAGCATACACTAGATCCAGGAGTGTGGAATCTAGCTTTGTTTGTATAACTTGAGCACTAATCCAGGCATTCTTTAAAGTATTCAGTTGTATTTATTACTGCTTGGTAGTAACTTGATTAAAGTGTAGCTATCATTCTAAGTCTTTTGGATTAAGCACTTGGGCTTCAGACCAGTTGTTTTACATTAGGAATGTTTGTGGCCTGCACTGTGGTGGCAGGACAGGTAGCTTACATCCTTCTAAGTTGAGAACTGCTGATTGAGGGCTCAGTGTCTGTTATTCTAAAAGTGTATTAGTTCTGGTTTAAGCACTTGGGCTTCAGGTAAGTTATTTTGCATTAAGAAGGTTAGTGGTCTGCACTCTTGTGGGAGGAGAGGCTGGACTCTGCCCTTCTGAGCTGGGAATTTCTGGTTAAAGGCTTATAGTGCCTGCATATTTGAACTGTTACTTACTGAAATTGGTACACCTTGTTTGCTGTAGCATAGACTAGATCCAGGCTTGCTGAATCTAGCTTTGTTTGTATGCTTGTTGTTTGTTTGCTTGTTATTTTCCTGAAAGGCTAATTCCACCTAAAATGCAGCTTTTCAGCACTTCTGTGGATCCCTAGTGATATCTGCATTGCTTACTGTACTTATTTCCTTGTTTCACTTGAAAGAAAGTTACTGTTTGTCATTTTTGCATTTAAGTTACCTGTAACACATTGCATTTAAGTTACCTGGCACTTGCTCATTAAAGCAATTATATAAGTCAGCACTAAAAAATTAAAAGCACTACACCCTCACAAACTCCCCTTGAGTACCTTGTTCCCCATTGGCCCTTTTTTCAATTTTAAAGGAATTCCCAATACTATTCTAGCATGTCCAAAGGTCAGTTGTCAATCTCCTCTCCGGTCCAGCTGGTGAATCTGGGAATCTTGAGGCAATGTTACAACTGCCTCATGTACACAGACAACCCTCTCCTCCTCCCAACAAATTCCAACACATGTGAGAGATGCAACCATATAGCCAAACTGGAGGCTAAGCTCTCTCAACTCAGTACTGGCATAACCAGTCAGGAGGAGAAGGAAACCACACTCACTACAATTCCAGTCTCACATAGACCTACCACGACAGCAAACCAAACACATAAACACACAAAAACATACTCGGAGGCTCTAAATAAAAATCTGCCTAAACACCAGAGATCTCCAAAGCAGACACCCAAGCAACCGCTACCCCAAAACAAAACACGTGCAACACATAGCTCACAAAGCCAGTGTGCCAAACAGTCACAGCCCTTAAGGCTAAACAACACACCTGATACACTTGTAATAGGTAACTCTATCGTCAGGCACACTGACGTCCCACTCACCAGGCTGAACAAGGAGAAGGTCACAGTGAGCTGCCTGTCAGGCGCTAGGATCCGCCACATAACACAAACACTCAGGTCACTCCAAGGCAAGTACAAATATGGCTCAGTCATTGTCCATGCTGGTGTGAATGGCCTGAGACGTACCTCCCTGGACTACATGAAAAGAGACATAGAGGAGCTCTCTGAGCATGTAGCCCAGGCCGGTATGACCCTGACCTTGAGTAGCATCTTACCCTCACCAAGAATGATGCCACAATATGAAGACAAGATGATCAATTTCAACAATTGGCTTAAGTATTGGTGTCATTCAAAGGGGATTCAATGCCTGTCAGCCAGGGATGACATGCTCGACAAGCCACGATGCTTCGCTAGGGACGGCTTGCACCTGTCACCCCTGGGCTTTCAGATATTGGCAAAGGCTCTTGCTACCCCCATAGTGCCTTTTTTAGGCAAGGCTCAAAAGACAAACCCACCTCCATAGGTATCACAAGGGATAAGAAACTAAGAGTAATGCTACTCAACGCCAGAAGTCTAAACCTCAAGATGCATGCACTCGAAACTCTCCTTAGCATGGAGAACATCGATATCTGTGCAGTAACAGAAACCTGGTTCAAGGCTCCCGAGAGCACCCCAGCACTACCAGGTTATACCTCATACCATGCTTTTTGACCCCAAAACTTGGACTCAACCACAAAATGAGGGGGAGTATCAATAATCAAAGATACCCACACCTCCAGGTTGGTGGCACAGCATGAAGCATCAGAGACTATCCATGTGCAACTAACATTGGGTAAAACGGCCTTCCAGTTTATAGTCTGCTACAGACCACCCTCCCAAACCCAGGAACCCCACTCGGCCTTCCTGAGAACACTGGAAAATATGAAGGTCTCTCCAAACACCATTATATTGGGTGACTTCAACTACCCAAACATAGACTGGGAGCATTACTCTAGCTCCAACACCCTAGCCTAAGGGTTCCTAGAATTTATAAACTCAAATGCTATGGAACAACTTGTTACCACTCCCACAAGAGGGGAAAACATACTGGACCTGATCATCGCCAACATGGGGACTGTATGCTCCAGACCAGAAGTGTATCCCTCACTGGTAAGATCAGATCATAAACTAATCTCACTGGATATTCACATCCCGACCCCACCCCCTGCCCAGAAAACCACAGTGAAAAACTTCTCTAAAGCAAATTTCACACGCCTCAAAACTGAGGTGTAATCCTTCAAAGCTCCCGGGCCTGTGGAAAATATGGCCTAGACCACAGAATCCTTTATAAACGCATTCTATGAACACCTTCAGGAATGCATGGATCATGCAATCCCAAATAAAACCAAGACCCAATCCTCCAAAGGCAGACGTCCTGTCTGGAGGACCCCAGCCATAAACAAACTATACAATAGAAGGAGGAAGCTACTACATGATAGAGCAAAATCCCAAAAAGGGAAGGCATCTCTGATCAGTATTAGGAAAAAACTACGGGCACTCATAAAATCGTCTAAGGCCAGCTTCGAGAGAAAAATTGCACAGGACACTAAGGATAATCACAAGGCTTTCATTAGTTATGTTAGGAACCTGGGTGGGAATTCCCAGATATGCTCAGAATTAGTCCAAAATGACAAAAAATGCACCGAACCCACAGACATTGCCAACATCCTAGCTCACAGGTTCAGCACAAACTCCCCCCCCTCCCCACCAAAAGGGCAAATATCTATCCCAGCAGAGTGCTGCCCCCCTGACATCTCAGATGCTCAGGTAAGAGCCGCCCTCTCCAAAGCAAAAAACACAGCATCAATGGGACCACACGGTGTCCCGGGCTGCTTCCTACATGAACTCCAAGAAAAGTTAAACCCAAACATAAAACTACTGTTCAATCTCAGCCTTACTACAGGATATGTACCCAAAGAGTGGTGTACAGCAACAGTGGTCCCTCTCCACAAAGGTGGTGCCTCAACAGATCCTGGAAACTATCGCCCCATAAGCCTGACTAGCTTGGTCTGCAAAGCTATGGAATGGATCATCATGGACCTCATAAATAAAGATATTGGGGACCTACAGACACTGGATCCTACCCAGTTCAGCTTTGTTAAGGGCAGATCCTGCCTCTTAAACCTGGTTGATTTCTTTGAAACAGTCACCAAGGCCATTGACGAGGGGAAGGTGGTCCACACAGCCTACCTGGACCTCGCAAAAGCCTTTGATACAATACCCCACTCGGGCATTATAGATAAGCTCACCAGCTTAAATATAAACCCCTGTGTCACTAGATGGGTTGCAAACTGGCTCAAGGACAGAACCCACATGGTTAGAATTGCTGGAGCCATGTCAGACTCCAAACCAGTTACAAGTGGTGTCCCACAAGGCTCAGTCCTGGGACCTCTCTTGTTCGGTATATATTTCTCGGAAGCACAGGCCAACACGGAAGGACTGTGGCTGACCAAGTTCGTAGATGACTGCAAACTGGGTGCCATAATCGACTCTCCAGCCGACACAAGCATCCTCCAAAAGGGCCTCATAGAAACAGACAACTGGTGCCAGATCCATGGCCTCAAGCTAAACGCCAAAAAGTGTATAGTCATCCCCTTTGGCAAAAACAAAGTGCCCACAAATTACCACATAAGTGGTAATCTATTAAGTACAGAAGAAGTAATTATGGACCTGGGGACCCAAGTTGATAGCAATCTCTCATTTGACAACCACGTGGCCAAAGTGGTTAGAAAAACATTTTATATAGCCCACCTAATCATGAAGGGGTTCACATCTAGATCAGGGAAGGTCATCGTGCCTCTTTACTCATCCCTCATCAGGCCCATAATTGAGTACAATGCCCCTTTTGAGATGTACCATACCAGACACCTGAAGCAACTGGAAAGACCCCAAAAGTACCTCACCAAGAGGATCAAAGGGCTCAAACAGATGCCATATGTTGCCCGGTTAAAGAAACTCTAGCTCTACTCAGTGGCATACCGCCTGTTCAGGGGCAATCTGTGCCTGACGTATAAAGCCATGTCCAACCCAGAATTAATGGACATGCTGCACCTCAGAAAATCCAAATACCATCGAGCTACGCGCTCGAGAGACTTGAACCTCAGCACTGAAATAAATAGGACATGCTGGAGGGACAGATTCATAACCCAGAGGCTCCCTTCACTCTGGAATAAAATCCCAGTCCAGGTTAGGCAGAGTCCCTCACTGACTCTCTTCAAGAGGAATCTTGATGAATGGATGGGAGATCTTAGGTTTACCCCGGGTATCAGTTCTGTGTCACTGTTAGACAGAGGCACAGTATACTAACCTCGAAAAAGGGCATAGCAAAATTAATTTAAAATGGGTGGCGAAAGCCAAACATACTCTGGCTAGGCTTATAAATGCCCTAGGGCAGATAGCCTAGTATGAACCTATGAACCTATGAACCTATAATCAAAGCCCAGCACAATAGAGCTATATATACAATACAGAATACATGTTGTAGCCAGGGATCACATACATGTGCACATAGTGTCAGGTCTGGCATTGTGGGATTCCTGCATGCACAAGGGTGCTGCCAGGGTTGGGGGGTCAGGACCACCATGAAAGTCCTGATGGTTGATGGAGTAATGTTTCCATTTGAAGTAGCTGACTGCAGACTGTGGAGAAAGAATGTGACAACTTTAATTTCTCAGATCTAGGCAAAAAATTATAATAATTATTTATTCATTAGAGCTTTGTGTTTACAATCAGTCGTTCTTTTTTTTAGAATATAGAACCACTCTTTTTTTGTAAGGAATGTGCACAGGAATAGTGTAGAGAATTTGGGAAAGTATTGAAAACCACCACCATTAACCACCGATACTTAATTTAGAGAAATTTTATACATGGCAGTTTCCAGCTGTCTCATCTAAATGTACATTTTTTAATGCATTCCACATGGGACTCCTTTCCTCTGCCAGATCACGGGCTCTCATATTATCTCAGTTCAAGCACTATGCTTCAAAAGTGCTTCTTTTGTCTGAATTCAGGAATGAATGAAGAAAGACAGCTATTTCACAAAAACACCAAATATTTGCTTTATTTTCTGTGGAATATAGCAAACGTTAAAGTGATTATATGAAGTAATATTTAATGGCATTTAGCCCACAAGGGACATTGTTGGTGAGCTTCCCCACATAAGACAATCATTTTGGACAGCTGTCTCCCTGCAGTCCTCTGATCTTGTTTTTTTTAAACACCTTTATTGGATTGTCACTTGTGACATAGGGATACTTACATTGATATAAAACTAATCAAACTGTATTAACAAGTTAAAATGATCAAACATTATGCTTCACATATATTGCTATAAATCATATAACCTAAGCAACATTACATAAATTATTCAATTCCTGCCCATTTTATTAAACAAGAAACATTGTTACTAAAGCATCGCTTACGACATAAGCAATCATACATTTATAGAAATGAAAACAAACCACACCAACACAATCTTAGTTGCAAGTATTTTACATCACAAACCATACTGACACACTAGGAGTTGCAAACATCAAACGTCACTTATAATCTACCCAATCATTCAATCATTTTCAGTCAAACTTTACATAGCTCTTTTAGGTCCTGCCTTCTTTTAAACCTCATTCCTCCCCTTTGAATATTTGACACAAAATCTTTTTTAAGGATATCCAAGTTAAATTATTGTTCTTTCCATCCCAAAAGGAATTTTGCATTCAAAAGCTGGGATTTTTTGAAAAGTGCTGTGCATGAGAACAAGGCTTGCACTGCGTAGTGATGACACCTGTGACAGAAAGAGGTACTGCCAGCACAGCTAGCTGGAATTTTATAAATAACTATATGTCATTTGTGAATATCAAACTAATTTATACAAATGTATTAGAACTGTATGTCATATATGATGCTTGTGTTACAAATGTATTAGAACTGCATGCCATATGTATGCCAAACTGCTTTGTACAGATGCTTGTGTTCAAAAGGTATTTGTAAAGTGCTTGTGCTTAAAATGTATCCACAGTGTGCCCTACAGGATGAGAACAGAAATGTACATGCACTATTGTAACTGTTTAAATGTATATATTAACAGAGGAAACTGGAGGATTATCCTCAGTCCGGCAAACATTAGAAAAATATTTGAAATTAAGCTACTTTGTAAACTAGGCCATAAAGAGGCAATCTCTCAGGTTTCAATGCAGCTACAGACACAAAGCCTGTACTAAGAGGCTTTCTGTAATGTCTTTAGGGTGAACTAATTCCTACTGTGAAAACATGAAGGAATGCAATTATTTTCTGACTTCCAGCAACTACCAAAGATATGAGCAGTTGTATGAGTATTTTTGCAGGTTGATGCTAAATATTGGCAGCTTCAGCAGTGGGGTTTTTGCCTGGGAACTAGAAGCCAGATGATCAGAAATGATGTCATTCTGCAAGCTATCCCAGCAGTAATGTTTTAAATATTATTTTGAGAAGTCTCTTGGTGAGACAGAGCATTCTGCATTCTGTCTTGGGGAGGATAATAAGAACCATTCACCAAATCTGCCTTGCTCCATTAGTACGTTTTTAGGATATAGTAACTCTGTTCGATACAGTCAGGAATATAGCAAAGCTTTGTTTAGATGTTTTTTCTTTATTTGTGTGAGCCTGTACTGCAATGTTATTTTAAATATTTCCTGTGGTTTTGAACTCTGATGTCACTGTAAATATATATTTAGTATTGTCTTGTTCTTATATTATTTATTATTGAATATATTTAAACCTTTCATTGTGGCTGATCTGTGTAGAGTTATTTACGTTTTGAGAGTACTTGCATATTTATTTGGTGACACCGTGTGGGGCACTCCTAATAGCCTTGCTCTTGGTCAAACTACCATTTGTATTAATATTAATATTAGACAGTAAAATCGGTCACCCTTTGTTAAGGGCCTTAAAGTAGCTGTCAAGGAGTGACTGGTGGCAGTGTAAACTACCTTATAGTCTGAGCAGAAGGGGGCATAGCTAGTAAACCTGCGCCACCCTTTTCCAGGTGTGTGTGTGTGTGTGTGTGTGTGTGTGTGTGTGTGTGTGTGTGTGTGTATGTGTGTAAATCAAACCTCAAAGAGTGTGTGTGTCAATTACTTGGGCAGGGACAAGAAGCACTAGTTGGGCAGAGAGGGTGCTAGAGGTCTTGGCATGGGCACTCAGCTGAGATCTCAACTCTATAGCTGGGCCAGTGGGGAGTCTTACTGGGGATCTGGAGAAGGAGTGAGAAACCAGCCCCTGATCGATTGTGGTCTCTGTGTACTCTTAAGAGAAATTGTACTTGATGCAGAGAGCTGCATCTGGAAATATTGTATGTATACCTGTTATCCTCCCAGTGCACGTTCCCCCACAGGTTCCAGTGGTGAAGACTGAGGCTCCTTGATTACTGGTCCAGTGGAGGGTCATCAAAACATCTATAAAGTAAAGTAGACATGAATATACAAATGACTAAAATATCCAAATGACAAAAAAAACCTGTAGATTTAATTACCTAGCTATGTTCTGATGAGGAAATCGGAGCAATACTAAGAAGTTATGGGTTAGCTACAGTAGGGCAGACAAAGGTGTAAGTTATTACCTCTCAGCTTCTCATCAGACCCATTATTGAGTACAATGCACCAATTGGAATGTACCTGGCTAGACATCTCCAGCAGCTGGAGAGACCACAAAGGTACCTAACCAAGAGGATTACTGGCCTCAAACAGTTGCCCTATGCAGCACGATTGAAAAAAAATAAAATAAAAAAGGCTTTTCTCTGTTGCATACCACCTTCTCAGAGGCGATCTCTGTCTAACATACAGAGCCATGTCCAACCCAGAACTGTTGAACATGTCCCATCTTAGCAAAACCAAATCCACTTGAGCTACACGCTCTAGGGATATAAACCTCAGCACAACAATGAAGAGAACATGCTGGAGGGATAGATTCCTTTTGCAAAGACTTCCCTTGCTATGGAACGAGGTCCCGATCTACATAAGGCAGAGCCCCTCACTATCACTCTTCAAGAGGAACCTTGACAAGTGGATGGGTAACAGAAAGTTCACAGGAGGGATCATACCAACAGCTCTAGTAGATAGGGGCCAAGGGTACTACCTGCTAGATCAAGGGCCTAGGGAACTAACCAAAGGGGCGGTGAATACCGCACAACGTGGCTGGGCTAATATATGCCTTCAGGCAGATAGGCCAGTACCTAACTATGAACCTATGAACCTATGAACAAGAAATCCAGGCAAAGCCAAAACTAATGGGGAAGAAAGGGGCCCACTATCAGGGTCAGATTTAGATATCACTCTTACAAACTTACAACGTTGCTAGTATACCAGGATTTGTGTTAGCATGCATTTTCTGAAGGGTATGAAGTTTGAAACTGAAATTAATGTGATTATTTAGTGACTTCAAACCTCAGCTGTTTGCCAAAACACAAATTTTATGTGCAACAGACCAAAAACATGAGACAAACTTCAGGACATTCTGTGAAAATCTCAACAGCTGAGAGGTACGTATAGGTTGTAGAACACCTGAGCAGGCATACACCACAAGACAAGGTGGCAGCTGGTATAAGAGTGTGATGGGCATGAAGTAGTAATAACTTACAGCACAGTGTAAACACCTCATCTGTAGACTCTTCTCAACTATATGTCTCACTGCAAATATTGGGTCACTTGTGTTACATCCTGATCGGAATCTGAACTGCTCATCTGCCATTGCACTTTCTACTGCTCTGCATTATTCATTTTATCAGTCACCCTCTCCAGCTCTTTCATACAATGTGATGAGAGTCTGAAGCTTCTATACCTGCACAGGTGTGAATGCCCTCTTTGTCCAGGTAAACTGGTACTAGAATGTATTCTCCAGTCATCTGAAATACACATTTCTCTCCATACTGCTATGATTACCCCAGAGTCATTTCTCCCCGAATTCACCTAACATCTTGATCATGTCTGCTGTGGCTTCATTTCAGCCTGCTGCTTTCACTGACTTCATTTCCTGTGTGCTGTTCCTACTTCTAGGGTGGATTCTTCATTTTTCATTGTAGGCTGTGTCTTGGAATTGCTCCTTCAGTCTGTCTTTGATGTCTATGGGCTGGTGAGCAGGTTGCTGCTGGTATCCCTTATGAAGGTGGGACAGGTCTGAAGACAATCGTCTTTATCTCCCTATCTTTGCCTTCAAACCTGATAGACATCCTTTTGCTATCAGTGAATCATTTTCCAGAAGCTTTTAATTGCACTCATTTTTTCTTTTTATGACTTCCTGTACTTCTGCATCCCCCCAGCTTTCCTTATGTACCTTATTTTATTTATTACATTTGTTAACCGGGTAGTGTCCGACTGGGCCAGAAGCCCATTTTCAGAGGTGGCCCGGGGAGAAAAGCTCCAACACAGTAAGAAACGTACAATAATAATAATAGTTTTTATAATAAAGTAGTCACTACAGATACAAATAACAGTGTACACAAGTATACAGAGACTCCAATGGAAGGACAAGCCATTGTAAACTTATACAGAATACAAATTCAGAGACAGTGCACACATATCAACAGTGTAATATAAACAGGGAGTTAAATACTATTCCAAGGGTTCCTATCACGTAGTTGAACTTTTACAAGTTCAAACCTCATATGGTCGAGACCATAAATTCGAATTTTTAAAAGTTTGAGCATTTGAATGGAAGTCTCTATAAGCGGTGGTTTCCATTTTGTTCAATGGGGTGCGAATCTCGGAGATGGTATATTTAAGAAGTGGGGGTGTGGGGGTGCAGGGGTGCTTGCCCCCCTGCTTAAATCAGTTTATTTTGTTTTCTGTTGTTTTTTTTATTTTTTTATCCATAGTCGAAGTTTTGTAACTTCAAACATAATGGTTCAAACATTACGTGTTCGACGTTATAAGACTTCAAATATGTGATATAGACCCCTATTCCAAATGTATATACAGTTATGGGCAGAGATCAAAGAATCCCTCTCCATCAATGAAACACGGTGATGCTGTTATGAGTCAGCAGATTCAGCAGAGAGTTGGAGGGAGAATAGCAGGAGGCTAGAGTAAAAGGATGAGGTAAGGTATGTAGCCAAATCATAACTGGTTTGGCTACATACCTGTTGTGTAGTCCTCACACATGCTGTTTTGAGATGCTGCCATTCGTTTTCATCTCCACCTATTTCCTCTTCTTCTTGAGGTGCTAGAGCCCTGAGTATTTCCTTGAACTCTTGGGATTTCACTCGAATCAAGTTCCAGGTCTTCAGCCTGGTTTGTGTTGATCTTAGAGCCTTCTCTGCCCATTGCCTGCAGATGATTGTGGCCACCAGTATTTTATGCTGTGGGCTGACTGTTTCAATGGGGATAACTTTGCAACTTCTGACTTTACCCCATTGTCCTTCCTTTACTACGAGGAAATCCACCTGAGTTGCATGTTGGCCACTCTTATATGTGATCATGTTACTGTTTCTCTTGCTGAACCATGTGTTGACCATTTTCAAGCCAATTGCCAGACAGAAGTCTAAAATGGTATCTCCTTCTATATTCCTATTACCTCACCCATTTAGACCAGGGAGTCTTCATATCCTGTTCTTTCTGTCTCAATATGAAAACATTCTGGTCCTTCATTTTCGACACCAATGCACGTTTATAGGTCCATAGGTAAGTACTAGACTAGTTGACATTACAGGCCATTTGAGCCTAACCAGATTCTTTTTTTGTACTCAAAATAACTTATCCTAGTTGGTTTTAGATTGACCTTACCAATCCCATGGACAATACTTATATATTGTCCCTAATTAGAATAATTGGAATCATACCATAGATAATTTGAGAGGACCCATGCATGGGATAAAGATTTAGGAGCTTCCCCTGTCCAGTAGTAGCACATGAGTAGTCCTGGGTTAAATTTTCTCTTTCCCATCCATGCATCTAAGCTGCACTTGAATATGGACAGGCATTAACTTTGTTTTATGTGGACAGGTCCTCTGTTCTACAGCAGCAGTATCCTTTGTGAGAATGTCCCTCCAATCCATTCTGTTGATATTGCAGAAGTTAAGATCCATAGATCAGGTAGTTCTGAAGCCAATTAACTTTCTGATGTCCAATAAATTCATCAGTAATGGGTTGGAGGATGCCTTGTATACCAGACCCAGGTCACTTCTTAGCTGTCTGTAGGATACCAAGTATAGTGACAGGGCTTTGAGTTCGTCCATGTAGGACATGTTGTTTAGTCATTGTATCGTTTCCAGTTGTTGCATGTGTCTGTACAGATACCTGCTAGAGGGGATATTATATTCAATGGTTCATGTTGTCTTGCCTTATATACTTGGCCCCACAGCTGCTACCTGAATACACTGTTTTTCTCACTATCACAACCCTGCTGTGTGACACAGGCTGAGATTATGAATACTGCCCTGTTGTTACACTGGAATCTAACTGCCATGACTCTATCACTAATTCTGATGACACCGCACACTGTAATCTGAAGTGTCTCTCACACCACATTTTCCACACCATTTCTAGTGTGCTCTTCCCCTGAATAGTAGACTCTGGATCCAAAATCAAGTGACTTTCCTGCACAGTCCTTGCATCTTGTCTCCTGGATACAGAGGATGTCCAGCCTCCTGCTTACCATCATGTTACCTCACATTATGCAGCAGTGCCATCTTACCCCCCAGAATATGTAGCAGTGCCATGGCACCCCCACAATATGCAGCAATGACATATTACCCTAAAATATGCAGCAGTGACATGGTATCCCCACATTATGCAGCAGTGCCAGTTACCCCAAACTATGCAGCAGTTCCATGATGCCTCCACAATATGCAGTGGTGCCATGATATCCCCACAATATGCAGCAATGCCATATTACCCTACAATATGCAGCAGTGACATGGTATCCCCAAAATATGCAGCAATGCCATGTTACTCCAGAATATGCAGCAGTGTCATGTTACCCCACACTATGCAGAAGTGCCATATTACCCCCACAATATTCAGCAGTGCCATGGTAGCCCTGAAATATGCAGCAGTGCCATGTTATGCCACACTATGCAGCAGTGCCATGTTACCCCTACATTATGCATCAGTGTCATGGTATCCCCACAATATGCAGCAGTGCCATTTTAGCTCACGCTATGCAGCAACGCCATGTTACCTCACATTATGCATCAGTGCCATGTTACCCCACACTATGCAGCAGTGCCATGTTACCCCATACTATACAGCAGTGCCATGTTACCCCAAACTATACAGAGTGCCATGTTATTCCCACAATATGCAGCAGCACCATATTACCCTACAGTATACAGCAGTGCCATATTACCCCACATTATGCACCAGTGCCATGTTGCCCCTACAATATGCAGCAGTGCCACAGTATCCTCACAATATGCAGCAGTGCCATGTTACTCCAAAATATGTAGCAGTGCCATGGTACCACCATAGCATGCAGCAGTGCCATGTTACCTCCACAATATGCAGCAATGCCATGTTACCCCTATATTATGCAGCAGTGCCATATTACCCCACACTATGCAGCAGTGCCATGTTACATCCATAATATGCAGCAGTGCTATATTACCCCTACATTATGCAGCAGTGCATGTTACCCCACAATATGCAGCAGTGCCATATTACCCCTACATTATGCAGCAGTGTCATGTTACTCCACACTATGCAGCAGGACCATGTTACCCCTACATTATGCAGCCATGACATGTTGCCCACACAATATGCAGCAGTGCCATGTTACCCCACACTATGCAGCCATGCCATCTTACCCCATATTATGCAGCAGTGCTATCTTACCCCCAGAATATGTAGCAGTGCCATGGCACCCCCACAATATGCAGCAGTGACATATTACTCTAAAATATGCAGCAGTGACATGGTATCCCCACATTATGCAGCAGTGCCAGTTACCCCAAAGTATGCATCAGTACCATGATGCTTCCACAATATGCAGTGGTGCCATGATATTCCCACAATATGCAGCAATGCCATATTACCCTACAATATGCAGCAGTGACATGGTATCCCCAAAATATGCAGCAATGCCATGTTACTCCAAAATATGCAGCAGTGTCATGTTACCCCACACTATGCATAAGTGCCATATTACCCCCACAATATGCAGCAGTGCCATGGTAGCCCCACAATATGCAGCAGTGCCATGTTACCCCTACATTATGCATCAGTGTCATGGTATCAGCAGTGCCATATTACCCCAGATTATGCACCAGTGCCATGTTGCCCCTACAATATACAGCAGTGCCATGGTATCCCCACAATATGCAGCAGTGCCATGCTACTCCAAAATATGCAGCAGTGCCATGGTACCACCATTACATGCAGCAGTGCCATGTTACCCCCACAATATGCAGCAGTGCCATGTTACCCCTATATTATGCAGCAGTGCCATATTACCCCACACTATGCAGCAGTGCCATGTTGCACCCATAATATGCAGCAGTGCTATATTACCCCTACATTATGCAGCAGTGCATGTTACCCCACAATATGCAGCAGTGCTATGTTACCCCTGCATTATGCAGCAGTGCCATGTTACTCCACACCATGCAGCAGCACCATGTTATCCCTACATTATGCAGCCGTGACTTGTTGCCCACACAATATGCAGCAGTGCCATATTACCCCACAATATGCAGCAGTGCCATGTTACTCCAACATATGCGGAAGTGCCATGTTACCCCACAATATGCAGCAGTGCTATGTTACTCCAAAATATGCAACAGTGCCATGTTACCCCACACTATGCAGCCATGCCATATTACCCCACATTATGCAGCAGTGCCATGTTACCCGTACAATATGCACCAGTGCCATATTGCCCTACAATATGCAGCAGAGACATTTTACCCCACAATATGTAGAGGTGCCATGTTACCCAGCAATATGCAGTAGTGTCATGTTACTGCACAATATGCACCAGTGCCATACATTATACAAGCAACAGGCATGGGTCAGATACAGTCATACACAGTAGCTGATCTGATATACACTTGTATCTGTCAGAGGAGCCAGCCCTTATCAGTAAGACTACACTGATTGAATGAATGAAAAATATTTAAAATTAAAGTTTTATAAAAACAGTATCAATGCCAATTACAGCTGAAAGTAAGGTTTAAGGGAGGGCATGAAATGACCAATTTATGTAATGTAGGAATTAATAATGATTGTTAAAAAGAAAAAAAGCATATATGTAATGTATGATTCATGAGAATGAAAAATGTATTTATAGTTTGTTTGTTTTTTCTATTAATGTCTGTGTGTCTATGACATAAGTGATAATTTAGTAATGATGTCTAAAAACATTTGGGGGTATTCCTGCTTCCCACTGCCAGCAGTCTTTAAGTTGTTGGTGCCATGGGTTAATATACCATTGTTAAACTGCTCACCACTTTGAGCTGAGCAAGTGACCTTAGCCAGAAGATGAGCCAGTTCATAACCAGGTGTCTGCATTACATATTAGACCCATATGGGGTCTCCACAGCTACTGCCTGCAGTGAGTATGCAGTCAAATCACCAAGACCTTGCTCTTCTTAGTGTGCAGGCTGGAAGGTGCTGTGGTGCATTAGAAATGGTGCTACCACTGGGAATATCATGTAACGTAAGATACTGCCCTATAAGTCACACTGGAAATGCAATTTCCAGACTACGAGCATTGCAGCCTACTGCTGCCCCAAAGAATGACACAAATACATTACAGGCAGCATGCATGACTCACTGAGCATGGCATATTTGTGGTGTGCTGTGAAACACAGCTGTGCATTGTGCACCTGTGCACTTCCCATGTGGATCCTAGAGTCATCTGAACACATGCTGAGCAAAAGGCTGTACAGTTGTGGCTTAAGTGGTTGTACGATTTTAAATACAGTACAGCACAGCAAAGAGAAACAGTAACAGTAGCACCACCATGGTTTGAAACAAATTGCTGGTAGCAAAGAAGCATAGACTAGAGAAGACACAGCACTGAAGAAATGCACAACCTTTTCTACTGCTGTGGTAAGATGGATTTCACAGGAGTTTAGTTCATATGACCCTTTTTCTTGGAGCCATGTATAGGTGAATAGATTAAACTGTATTAAGGTTATCTGCAATGTGTATATAGCTGTAGTCTATACATGATATACTGTATACATATATATACAGGTTTGCTATCAAAATCAAGAACCACAGTTCTGCATGTATTTACTTAGCTGAAAATAAATGCTGAAAATAAAAAAGTTATTTCATCAAAATGATAGTGGTAATGTTGATGATTTGCAATTCGATATTATCAACATTAGCCAGGTTACCTTGACTTCCGGTGATTCTCTACTTAGGGGAGCAAGCCCCCTGCACCACCCATGTGGGCGGTTGCTCCCCCCACACCCCTTGCATATAATAAATACACAACTATAGTGAGTAAAAGCGTAAAATTCCCGATCCCTACTGTAGTGCGATCTCCAATCAGAACATCGACCTCATATAGGCGAATGCAGGCTAACATCTATCTACATTACAGCTGTGTGTGTGTGTGTGTGTGTGTGTGTGTGTGTGTGTGTGTGTGTGTGTGTGCGTGTGTGCGTGTGTGCGTGTGTGCGTGTGTGTGTATACTGAGTGCGTGCGGGTGCACGTGTGCATGTGTGTGTGTGTGTGTGTGTGTGTGTGTGTGTGTGTGTGTGTGTGTGTGTGTGTGTGTGTGCGTGTGCATGTGTGTGTCTTCAATTATGGGAAGGCAGCCTGCTATCATGACTATCTATGCCCACATTATATTCTATGTCCTAAATAAACATACTGTGTACATGTGCTGTAAGGATGCCCTATACAACCCAAACATCACAACCCATTAACCTACTAACATTTGGGGCTATCTATATTACCCTTAGCCATGCTGTCTATGCCTCTGGGTGTCAGTATAGCAAATACACCAGCTGTATTCATGCACAAGTCTCCCCCTATCACTGATCTCAGGTATCACTGGCATTGCAGAAGGGACAAACCACACAGGAACAGAATGGATCCAAGAACAGAAAACAGCAACACTGTAGTAAATATCCAAAGAATTTAATTGTCCACAAGAACAGAGATTAAGCACTTTCGTATAAGTACTTCATCATTATCACAACACTAAACACATCTAGCACTCTTAAATACCCCACCCTTAAAACCCTAACCAATGAAAATAACAAAAACATTAACCCATACTATGACTGTTTAAAAAGTACTGTGAAATATGACCCAGCAAGTGCCACACAATGCATTTAAACATTTGATGTTAATAATATAAGTTAATAAATTTATATCAAAACTAGTGCAAATGCATAAAATTCATAAAAATGATTTTCATAAAAGTAAACAAATGACATATATACGTATGAAAACATGTTGATAGCCTAAGAAAAATATATGTGGAATCATACCACATATGATTTCAACTTTAAAATGCTAGCTATAGAGGTACTTTCATTCAAACCCGGGGGGGCGGGTAGCACTGAGCCTCAGTTGCCACCTCAGCTCCTTGGTTTCTAACAGATCTTCCCAGGGTCCCCCCTTAGGTCTCTTTGCAAATGTTCCAAAGCAAAGAAGCTGAAGCTGTGGTCCTTGTGCTCACTAATGTGCTTGGCCAAGGCATTTTTTATATCCCCCTTCCTGATGTCCAGTCCATGCTCATACATACGCTCCTTGAACTGTCTCTTAGGTTTCTCTTTTTTCTTAGTTCAACGAGCGTATGTATGAGCATGGACTGGACATCAGGAAGGGGGATATAAAAAATGCCTTGGCCAAGCACATTAGTGAGCACAAGGACCACAGCTTCAGCTTCTTTGTTTTGGAACATTTGCAAAGAGACCTAAGGGGGCACCCTGGGAAGATCTGTTAGAAACCAAGGAGCTG
This sequence comes from Protopterus annectens, assembly GCF_019279795.1. NCBI lineage: Eukaryota > Metazoa > Chordata > Ceratodontiformes > Protopteridae > Protopterus > Protopterus annectens. The sequence continues at coordinate 1,469,391,806 of NC_056726.1, forward strand.
AGGTGGCAACTGAGGCTCAATGCTACTCCCCCCCCCCCGGGTTTGAATGAAAGTACCTCTATAGCTAGCATTTTAAAGTTGAAATCATATGTGGTATGATTCCACATATATTTTTCTTAGGCTGTCAACCTGTTTTCATACGTATATATGTCATTTGTTTACTTTTATGAAAATCATTTTTATGAATTTTATGCATTTGCACTAGTTTTGATATAAATTTATTAACTTATATTATTAACATCAAATGTTTAAATGCATTGTGTGGCACTTGCTGGGTCATATTTCACAGTACTTTTTTAGCAGTCATAGTATCGGTTAATGTTTTTGTTATTTTCATTGGTTAGGGTTTTAAGGGTGGGGTATTTAAGAGTGCTGGATGTGTTTAGTGTTGCGGTAATGATGAAGTACTTTTATGAAAGCGCTTAATCTCTGTTCTTGTGGACAATTAAATTCTTTGCATATTTACTACAATGTTGCTGTTTTCTCTTTCTGGATCCATTCTGTTCCTGTGTGATTTGTGCCTTCTACGTGCTTTTGTGTTTGGTTCTACAGTTCTATCACTGGCATTGCCCACTGCCCATATCATGGAATATTGTGGAACCTACTGCCTTCATATACATGTCCAATCCTCTAATTTTGAGTTTATCCATGGTAACACACTACATGAATTTGCTAGCATGTTGCCTCCCCCAGCAGTCACCAGCCCACATATCTCTGGTTCTGGGACGGACTCTGGTTTCCATAAATATCATCATGTCCTCTAGATGGGGGTTGTAGGCATCAGAGGTTGACTAATTTTACTGAGTTGTGAGTATTCTGCTATAGGCTGTTAGGATCCATGTGTCCCACTTGTTGGGGGGGGACTGGTTATCACCCATTACAGATCTTTATCAGGGAGACGTTGGTTCTTAACTCCAATGCTGTTGGCTAGCAGAATCATACAATACATCAGTGTCAAATGAATGTCACTGACAGGATCATATGGACCTGCAGGAACGCATGCAGCATAGTGGCAGAGAGGTCTCATGGACCTGTAAGAATGCATGCAGCATAGTGGCAGAGAGATCTCATGGACCTGCAAGAACACATGCAGCATAGTGGCAGAGAGATCTCATGGACCTGCAAGAATGCATGCAGCATAGTGGCAGAGAGGTCTGCCAATGAATGGAAATCACCTTCCACTGCAAGCCTAACTGAAAAGGCTGAGTTCCTAGTGTCCCTGCATGGTGATAAGGAAGGCATGCCTGGAGGAGCAGGCAAAGGTATAGCCAACCATCATATGTCTCAGAAGGAGGAGGTGCACTAGCTGAGTAGCCATACTGAATGTGGATACAGTAGTTGTGCACATACAGGTTGTAGACAGGCCTTAAATCTCACAGCATGTTTTGCATAGCTATGTAAGGTGTACAGGCACTCAGGTATGGCAGCTGAGGTATGTGAATGTAGTACATATGCATACTCTGAACCAGTGCATGCATGTACACCTCGGGACCTAATATGTAGCATGTGTATTCAGATCCACTTAGTTCTGTCTTGTATTGTATATTCACAAGTTAGATCACTGTTAAAGTGACACCCACACAGGATACATCAGAACAACAGGCTAATATCAGCACCTGCTCAGTTTCTGATGATGATGATGATCCTGAGACACAGATCAAGTTGCACTTAGATGATACACGGGCACCGACTGTTTGCTTGCTCAGGAAGAAGATGTGGCCTTACCCGCATTTGATGTACAGACTGTAGAAGTGAATGCTCACCATCCGTATTGGGGGCGGGGGCTGTCTTTGGCTGATGGAACTAACAGTGATCTCACTGTGGCAGCAGCACAGTGCACCACATCTGATGTGGGTAAGCTCACCATATGAAAGCCGAGTAGGGGTTCCTCAGTACCCTCACTTGTCACAGCCAGCCACCTGATTCATAGACAGCACTAGATTATTTAATAGATGTGCAGATTTATCATTTGGGTAGAGTCTGCTTTTGCATATACAACATGGAAATAATTAGTGTGGGAAGTGACTTCCTTAAAGATGTCACCCAGCACTGCTAACCTTGAGATCAGACCATACAGTCAAGGCACAATGCCATAGTAGGCCAGGTAAGGGCTACAGTGCCACATATTGCTGCCATGTCTCCCTCCATGTGGAGAATAGCAAGTTCCACCATACCTGCCATGTCCAATACTGTTGTCTGTTGTTGGGGGGTTGTAAACACACAGGGTCATTTTTGCATGTCATTGTATAAGACACAATTATCCCCTACAAGTTTAGGAGTATTTTGCATGACAACCACCCCATGTTGTGGATGATGATGCCTACTACCCTTCAGTGCACTTCATACATCTCCTGTTCATATGGTACTACTACATGCTTGTCACAGGAGGCCACAAATCCTACCACATCATGTCAGCAGAATAGCTCCAACTCATGGTTATGTAGTGGCATTCAACTCCCAATCATAGTCTCAAACTATAAGAGAACATTGTATACAACACAGAATACCTTTCTGCCATAAGTCCCCTGTCTCTGCTACCAGTGACATGGCCACACTTTCATGTTGTGATGTCAGTCACATTTCATTGCGTCCCTAGTCATGAGTGCAAAGAATGACTATAACCCACTTCACCCTCCTTCCTGTGCAATGCAAATGGAGATGTCTAAATACTTGACAATGTACTACTCAGCATAGCCTTTAACCAAAACTGCCTGCAAAATGTTTGTTCTGCGTTATGCCACACTGTCAATCTGTCTTTGTTATGAGCCCACAGAGATGGATGAGATGCTGTAATTTCACCTGCACTGCTGTGCTATGTGCTTGTCTCTGTCTTTGGTGGACATGGTGTGGCTGCTGTTTGCTGTCCTTTGTCTTTAATGCCATTGCTGGATAAGGTTAGACTGTTATTTCACCTGCACTTATGTGTCATATGCCTGTCTCTGCCTTTGGTGTTCATGATGTTGCTGCTGTCCTTTGGCCTTGTCACTGCCATTGCTGGCTGAGGTTAGACTGTTGGCTTTGGAAGGAGCTGCTGTAGCAGGACCGGAGGTTCTCACAATGGATGTCCTAAACTGGAGCATTTCTCCTCGGGCCTCTGCTGAAAACAGGTTCTGTGGAACCTAGCCAGACTTTCCCGGTCAACAAATGATAAATAAATAAATAAATAAAAAAAAAATAAAAATGTCTGGTCTGCATGCTTTTTAGTAAACATGCTATATAGCTTGCAGCATGCTGCAGACATATTGCAGGCTGTGACAGGGGCATACCTTGATGCCCTCTCAGAGATATCCAGGTAGCAGACTACAGATTCTGCATTGTCATGGGATTTGTATGTGAGACTGTCAAAGGAAAAAAACAACTTCAAAAAGATCAATACAAGGCAGGTTCAGGTTAAGGCACTTTAATCTTGCTGCAAGGAGACAAAAACGTACTAATACAGAGTTTGTCTAACTTGAATCAGGAAGTGAAGCCATTCTTATACATTTCTTACAAGACATTGCCTACTAAGCTGACGTAACAAATCACAAGTTCTTACAATATTATTTCATAGCAGTTGTTTGTCCATGATTTTCTGCTGACACTATCAAGTTTATGAAAAAACTTCCTAAGAAAAACAATGTGGCCTTGGAGACCACCGGTTAGATACAACTTCTCACTATGTGATGTTACCATTCAAGGTATTATGGCTAATTTGAGCACAAAGCAAGTACAGATTATAGTTCATTTCTTCAAGCAGTCTTTGTTCAACTGTATCTATCTTTTTCTGCAGCTGTGCATGTTCTCATAACACGAAAAGGGCTGATTGTTCAAGTTCAATAACGTTATAGAAAACAGTATTGTTCTATTCATTATTTTCCTGAACTAGCAGATAATCACCTGCTTCTCAGTAAATTTCCAAAAGGCATAAACATGAATTTTGCTGTGCTAGCAAATACTAGGTCAGAGAGCATCTTGCAATTTCAGAAAGCATCTCCTAGTTTCATACAAAACTAAGCTGTACATAAAATAGAATGAAATGTGTTAACCCTTTTAGCTTCTAATAAGCACTAAACACATACATTAATACATATTTTTCTGACATTTCCCCCCTGTTAATACTTTTTATTCTATTTTCAAAAGCATAAACAGTTTGCTTCTTCTCCTAACCTCTTCCGTTCAGGATTTGCAGTTAAGAGAGTCATTCAGTTTAGACTTATGAAAGTGTTTCATTTTTCAACAGTTCTTCAAATTCGGTACTTTGATACAAAGTCTCAGAAACTGACATGTCTATAAAATCTTTAATCAATATTTTCATGCAGGGAATACCACAACAAACACACACTCCTAATAGGAGTAATCCCACACAAATGGCAATCAGGATGTTCATTAGGATGGTACCCCACTCCCCCAAACAAATTCTGGAAAAAATCCGTCAGTGGGTTTGGGCCAGGTTTAGTCATGGCCGACACTTGCTGAATTACCTCAAGGTGGTCGTCTATCTCATGCTGGTTGTCAGGAATATACGAACAGCACTCCTCTTTTATTAAAGAGCAAGTACCGCCATTTGCCGCTAGGGTGAAGTCGAGAGCCATGCGGTTTTGAAGCACCACAATTCTCATAGCGTTCAGTTCATCAGTTACTAATTCAAGAGCAGAAAAAGTTACATTGCTCATTACTTCAAGAAGTTTGGACAGTTTTCTCAGCTCCCAAATCGATTTTACTGCTCCATATGCAGGAGCTATACCTGCTCACGATATAATAGTGTCACTCAAGTCCATGTGTGTCAGTTTATCTTTGCTTTTTACAGAGTTATGGTTTCTCCAGCCTGCTTTAATTTGTCTCACTGGATTCTTAGGTTTCTTGATTGGATTTCCAGGTTTCTTGGTGACCTTAGTGACATTTCAAATTCTTCCTCGAGGCAAAACTGCAGTATGTCGTATGGCCGGAACCAGGTAACCCAGAAAACAACTGCCAGACCAATTCTCAGGTAACCATTTGTATGCTTTTTTTCCACACACAAAATAACAATCCTCTACTTTAGTATTAATATATACTTGCCCTGCATGAAACATTTTCCTATCAATGATAGATAGTTGCTTAAAAAGAACAGGATTATGTTGTACTTCATTAACTGTTTTGTGCATTGATTCAAGAAATGAGTCGTAGTTTGTATCACAAATAGAACCTGCATTATTAGCTTTGGTATAACATTTGTAAGGAACAGTCACATTACAATTGCTCCAACCCACTTGAACAGTATAATTTTTGTAAAAACACACAATTCCCTTTTGTGTAACAGGCAGGTACAATGCTATTTTGTCTTGTGATTTTACAGTCGTAGTATCAAAAATCAAATTTTCCCGGGTCTCATTGACCCCTAGGGGGACAGCAGTCATTAATAATCCCCCATATGCTGTTGGTATAGCTGTACAAACCCAACAATTTGAAACATTAAAAGTCTCAGCATACACATGTTTGATCGCTTGGTAAATGTTAAAGTTTGGATGCCAGTCTATGAGTAACGCATCATGTTTATTCAGTTCAACTCGTGTGGCTGGAAAAAGGAAAGGCCACAGAAAAAAGATTATTGTTATCAGTATAGTTAACAGAATGATCATGCAATACTTCTGAGGTTGTTCTGCATTCCTATTTGCTCCATATCTGGTCATTTTGTTCTTGTTGTGTAACAGTAACAAGTTTTTTGTCCAGTTCAAAGTTTTTAACCAGTTTACAGTGTGTCAGATGAATCCAGGATGCTCGCTGTGCGATCTTGACTGCAGTGGGTGTTGACAGTAGCACTTGGTACGGCCCTTCCCACTTCAGCGACGTCCAATTCTTTTTCTTTACGGTCTTCACCCAGACCCACGTGCCTGGGACTACTGCTGCTTCCGATGGTCTGATTTGTTCTTTATCTGAAACAGAATTTAACTGCAAAAGTTGTTTATTACTTAGAAGTCATCTCATATATTCTGCGAGTGAACTGTCAGACTCCTGGTCTGCAGGCATGAGAGGTTTCCACTGAGGTATACAATATGCCCTCCCAAATAATTTTTTCAAAAGGAGTTAACCCCTTTGCATTTGGAACAGTTCTCATGCTCAACAGTGCCAGAGGCAGGCAGTACACCCAATTTTTTCGTGTCTCATTAATTAATTTCCTAAGTTTACTTTTCAAAACCCCATTATGCCTCTCTACTAGTCCTGCAGATTGTGGATGATATGCACAATGGTTTTTCAAAGAAATTCCGAAATATCAACTCAACTGTTGTATAGTTTGATTTACAAAGTGTGTGCCATTGTCACTGTAGATCTTTTCCGGTATGCCAAATCTAGGAATAATTTCCCTAACGAGAATTTTTGCAACAGTAGCTGCATCTGGATTTTTGGTCGGAAAAGCTTCCACCCATTTGGAAAACATATCTATAATGACAAGACAATACTTCTTATTTTCGCATTTGTTCAGTTCTATGAAATCCATACAGATAGTATGGAATGGGTACGGTGGTGCAGGGAAACTCCCTTGCTTAGGCTTCAATGCCCCTTGTGCATGATGCTTATTACAAACATGACATGCCGCACAAAAATTTTTAGTGTAGTTTATAAATCCATATGTTGTGAACACTCGATTCACTAACTGTACCATCCCCCCTGTTGAGACATGGCACTGCCCACGGTTCAACAAAGCTGCATATCTAAACAAATTAGACGGCAAAATCGGTTTTCCTTCTTTGGAGATGTACAGCCCTTTCTGAAGAATTGCTCCTCGTTTTATCCATTTCTATTTTTCTACTTTCGTAGTAAGTCTCTGCATTGTTTTCAACATTTCTAAATCTAAAATCTCAGAAGGTTGTAATTCCTCACTCAAAAGAAATATTTCTAAAGCTGAATCTGCTTGCTTCGCATTACCTTTTGAAATCCTATCCTGTTGCATGGTATGAGCTACGCATTTACAAATAGCTACTTTCTGAGGTAACTGAATAAATTCTAACAAATCTAAAATAAACTGCGCATGATTATTTGGTTTGCCAGTAGATGTTATCATTCCTCTATTCTTCCACTGTTGTGCAAAAATATGTACAGTAGAAAAAGCGTACTGGCTATCAGTAAAAATGTTTACACATTTACCCTTTGCCAAGGTACATGCCCGTGTCAAGGCAATCAATTCTGCTGCTTGTGCAGACAAGTTGTGTGGTAAAGACTTGGCTTCTAAAATCTCAGTGTCAGAAACTACTGCATACCTTACTAGGTTTTGTCCTGTTGGACCCCTTCTGCATGAGCCGTCCACATAATATGTCGCCTCGGCATCATCCAAGGGAACATCCGTTAGATCTTTTCTAGGCAGTGTCTTTTGCTCAATCTCCTGCAGGTAGCTGTGTGGTGTGCCGTCCGCAGGGGTTGGGAGCAAGGATTCAAAGTTGTACATTGTTCAATTGTCATATGAGGTTGGCTCAACAGTATAGTCATACAGGAAAGATGTCTAGCAGGAGAAAGATATGCTACTTTTTCTTGCAGTAAAATAATCGCGACTGCATGGGGCACTCTCAATGTGAGAGCGTGGAACAACACTACTGAGGCTGAAGCCTGTACTGCCATTGCAGCTGTGACTACTGCTTGTACACAGTGGGGCAGGGATCTCACCACTGGGTCCAGCTGTGATGAATAGTAAGCTATGAGGCGTTGTTTGCCCCCATGTTGCTGTGTTAATATTGATGTCATATAACCTTGCTTACAATCTACAGTTTGAAAAAAGCGTTTATGATAGTTTGGTAATCCTAAAACTAATGAGGATGCTATCAATTGTTTTAGTTTGCAGAAAGCTGATTCTGCTTCTGGTGTCCATTGTAATAAATCTTGTGCTGCCATAGGCTTCTTGTATATCAAGTTGGTCAGTGGAGCAGACTCCAAGGCATAGTTTGGAATCCAACTCTGATAGAAATTAGTCGTACCCAGGAAGGACATAATTTCCTTCTTCGTAGTCGGTTTAGGTGCTTGTAAAACTGCTATTTTCCTTTCTTCATCTAATGTTCTGCCTTCTTTGGATATTACATATCCCAGGTATTTAACCTGCTTTTTCCAAAGCTGCAACTTGTTTTTGTTTACTTTATGTCCTTGAGTGGCTAAAAAATGTAATAATGCTATGGTATCTTCTCTGCATTCTTGCTGGGTGGGGGCTACCAGCAGGATGTCGTCTACATAAAGTAAATTCTGACTGCCTCTCGGTGGGGTAAATCCCGCCAAGTCGCTTGCCATCTTTTGTGAGACTATTGTTGGACTTTCACAATATCCCTGTGGTAGTCACGTGTATGTATACATTTTCCCATGGAATGTGAATGCAAACCAATGTTGGCTGTCAGGGTGTATCGGTATGGAAAAGAATGCATTGCTAATATCTACCACAGAAAAATACTTCTGTTGAGGTTTCAAATCATTCAATAGGGTGTGTGGATCTGGCACCGTAGGTGCTCTAGGTATTACTGCATCATTTACAGCCTGTAAATCTTGGACCATACGCCATTCTCTGTTTGCTTTCTTAACAGGAAATAAGGGTGTGTTACATGGTGAATCGGGAGATTCTACCAGTACTCCTTCCTTAAGTAAAGCTGCTATTATAGGTTTTATTCCTACTTCTGCATCTTTCCTTAAGGGATACTGTCTCTTTTGTGGTCTAAATGCTGATTTTGGTGTGATAGTAACCGGTCCTGCTGTACGAATGAGTCCTACATCTGATTTCCCTGTTGACCAGAGAGTTTCTAGTATGCTCCATAAGGCATTCTCTTCCTCTTCTAGTAAGAGTGCTACTCAGCTGTCCTTGCTAGACTGCAAGTGTACAGCTGGGTGTGTCTGTGTTATCCAATTTAACTTCTGCTTCTGTACACCCTGTTCTGATAGTTCTAACTCCGTCTGTTTTCCCCACTTTGTGACTTTTTCTCCTAGGTCTGCCCATTTCACATTTTTGTCCATAGTCAAACTAACATGTGGTAATCGATTAGATTTATAAAGTGCAAAGTATTCCTGGGGCAATGAACAGCTAACTACACTGTTCCCTTCTGTGTCCCAGTACATATTACGTAATACTAATCTGTTTGCATGGTTTCTAAACAGTTCTTGCTCATATTCCTTATCAGGTCCTGGTGTGCTACAATAATAGAGTACAGTGCAACAAATGCTGTTTATCAGTGTCAAGGAAGGGGGACTTACTGATGGCTATGTTCATCAGCTCTTTGGTTACTGCCCCTGGACCAGTCATGACCAAGTTCTGGCTGTACCAATAAAATGTTTCACCCTCCGGTCGCACTACAAAAGTATCCATTTGTCGCTGTGCTTCCATACCCTGCATAGTTGGAACTACTGCTATGCCAAATATCTGCATAAGGTCTCTGCCCAAAAGGTTTACTGGGTATTTTGCAGAAACAACAATTTTGCTTTTTTGGGTCATTCCTGAAACAGGGTCAGTTATTGCTATGTTATGGGAGAGTGGCTGCTGATACAGCTGTCCATTAGCTGCTTTCACTAATATGTAATCAAGTGATTCTGAATTTTCTGGTAGTTTGGAAGGATGTATCAGGGTCTGCGATGCCCCTGAGTCACACAGAAATTTAACTTCCCTCCCATCTACCAGAAGTGTAACTTCCGGTTTCGTATCTACTAAGTAGAGCTCTAGGCTCAATAATGCTAAGTCTAAAATTTCACTTTCTTCACTATCTGCGATTTCCTGCACTCCCTCTATTTCTTCTGTCACATTCTCTATTCCCTGTATCACACTTGCATTTGTCTTTTCTTGGTTATTCCCTTCTAGTGATTCTTTACTATCATATAGTCAGTCCTCACCCTGCTTATCTTTCATGGCTACCTTCTTGTTTTGCTTGCAATCCCTTGCTAAATGTCCCTTTTTCCTGCACTTAAAACATTCACCCCTTTTCTTTCTCTCTTCAAAATCCTCTGATCACTTATCAGATTGTTTGTTTCCCTGGGCATTTTTCTTGCCCTTTTTCCCGGACTGTACTACATAAACTTCTGCTCCATCTTCTACAGAAAATACTTGGGCTTTCTTTTTCTTTTTACTGTTAAAATGCCTGTCAGCATGCCTAGCATATTCAAGTAGTGACTGTAATCTACTTGTACGATGGTCTACCATGTGCTTTGTAATAAAGCTGCCTATAGGCAAAATACTGCCTTTTAAAAATGCATTCTTTAGCTGCTGCTCGTATGGGGAATTATGTGTTTGGTCTTCAGGTAACTGCATTCCACAATGGTTATTAAAACACTCTAATAATCTAGCATAATATCTGTCAACAGTTTCACCTTCTTGTTGGATGCATTGATTAATGCAAGTCCAGTCTGCCCTAGGCTTCCATTTCTCAGAGATATGGTCTGTAAGACCTTTTACTCTGTTATCCAGCTCTGTGTTGCTATGTGGGAGTGGCTTGTGTTCTGCGTCACGGGGATTCCAGTTGCCACTGATCATGTGCCAATCTGGACCTACGATTTGTCTAACTACTTTTTCTACTTCTTCTCCATTTAAATGATAACTTAACCTCATGCCCTGTAAGTCTTCTAAGAGTTTTCTAAAATTAACTTTTGGATGGGGAATTCCCTCTGTGGCTTTCCGAATGTCTTCCAGTGTTCATGGTCTATATAGCAGGAGAGTTAGGTCCTGCCCTTCCTGTCTTGCCTGAGGATTTGGTACTTCTATGAGCAGACATATCTCTTCTTCACTCATAGCTCGTGAATTTTTGTTCATTTGATATAACTCAATATCCCCTCTTAAGTTACGTGTTCAAGACCTAGTCTCGACGGGATCTCTGACAAACGGTCTTGGCTTCGCGGGGACAGCCGGGTATAGCGGAGATGGACCAGCTTGTCCACTCGCTTCTTATTCTGGTAAGAGAAGCAGAGGGGGTGGTGGGGCTGATGCTATTACCAAATTATTGTCCTCTTTATCTAGAAACATTGCTTTTGAATTATTACTCTTTTGTTCCCTACGGTTTGCTTCCTCAATCCACCTATGTGCCTGAGGAATGCCTAATTGATGTTGCTTTTTTACCTGACCTTTTGTGTCAGTTTTAAGCTGTTTGACAAGTTTAATAAGCGAGGATTTTTCTAATTTGCCATCAAATTCATATTTATTAACCCATTTTATATAGTACCTAACACTGTCGGCACGCTGTAATTGCATATATTTTGCATCTTCAGTTAACGGCGGATCTTGGGATCTTTTTGTGCACTTATTTCCCATATTGTTCTAACTGTTAAAATGTTACGTAACCCTTCTTATTTTTACGTGGTACCACGATTTCTTTTTTTCACAGTTTATCTAGAATAACTGCCTACCTATTCTGTTTCCCTGATCTATGACAAGACTGCAATCTTTCTGTTCCTGACTTGTACAAGACAAATCCCCTAACAGACAATGCACATCAAGTCCCTGATCTAAAACAGAAAAAGGTAAATCTCACCTTACCTGAGCCTCTGTGATTGATCATCTGGTTCGAGGAAAAACCGTTAACTCGTCCTCCAGTTGCAGATCAGAACAGTGGCTGGCCTCTTTTAAACGACAATTCAGTCGGAGGTCTTTCAGAGCAGAAGAACCGATGTGGTTTCTTCTCCGTACGGTTTCATGCCACCTGGCCCATCTGACCTGAGGCAAAGTGAGAGTTTCCGGTCTGAATGACCAATCTGTCAAAGGAAAAAAACAACTTCAAAAAGATCAATACACGGCAGGTTCAGGTTAAGGCACTTTAATCTTGCTGCAAGGAGACAAAAACGTATTAATACAGAGTTTGTCTAACTTGAATCAGGAAGTGAAGCCATTCTTATACATTTCTTACAAGACATTGCCTACTAAGCTGACGTAACAAATCACAAGTTCTGACAATATTATTTCATAGCAGTTGTTTGTCCATGATTTTCTGCTGACACTATCAAGTTTATGAAAAAACTTCCTAAGAAAAACAACGTGGCCTTGGAGACCACCGGTTAGATACAACTTCTCACTATGTGATGTTACCATTCAAGGTATTATGGCTAATTTGAGCACAAAGCAAGTACAGATTATAGTTCATTTCTTCAAGCAGTCTTTGTTCAACTGTATCTATCTTTTTCTGCAGCTTTGCATGTTCTCATAACACGAAAAGTGCTGATTGTTCAAGTTCAATAACGTTATAGAAAACAGTATTGTTCTATTCATTATTTTCCTGACCTAGCAGATAATCACCTGCTTCTCAGTAAATTTCCAAAAGGCATAAACATTAATTTTGCTGTGCTAGCAAATACTAGGTCAGAGAGCATCTTGCAATTTCAGAAAGCATCTTGTAGTTTCATACAAAACTAAGCTGTACATAAAATAGAATGAAATGTGTTAACCCTTTTAGCTTCTAATAAGCACTAAACACATACATTAATACATATTTTTCTGACAGAGACGCATACTACTGTTCAGCCATTTTGTGTGGGTTACATATGGATGCATCAAACAGGGATCTGATAGGTTTCGTGTATCACCTGAAACACAGTGGAGACATGTTTAGGGAAGGCACATTTGTGTACACTGTCTATTGGTCTCTATATGTCTGATTAACATAACATCTGTACTTATCAGCTAGGTAGCCCTGTGGAATTTCAGTACACCAGACGTGGATATATTGATGACTTTTATGCCAGTTGTATCAATCACAGACACTGCCAGGACATGTGTGGATACATCAGTTACAGCTATGGTACATTGCTTACTACCTGCAGCTGAAAAAATAGTAGCCCTTCCTATTCATGTAATGCCATATGCAGACACAAGGTGGGGCTTTTTCTGGCCACATGGGGACAGATGTGGCTCTCACTTCTGTTCTGCTGGGGGATAGACATTCTCATGTACATAATGAGGAATACTTTGAGCATATTCTTCAGGCCAGCACCTACAACATCCCATCAAGTCTCCCATTTGTCTTTCTAAGGTCTCTGTACTAGGCTACCTGCCCTTGTGAGCCATTTTAAGCTTAGCCAATTTTCCATCTAAAAGTGTGAATCAAACTCTTGTATCTGTAATGTGAATAACCTAACCTTTACACCACCCCCCACCTTTCCTTTAATGTTCACCACTATAGGCAGTCTACACATTCCCCTTAATCTATTTATGTGCAATACATCTCAGCCAGTACCCGTATATCACCTTTGCCTATTTGAAAATGGTAGACCAGCTGCTAACCGTTCAGCTGTTAACAGGTGATTCACTGTCAGTACCATTTTCATTCTCATCACCTGCCACTGCATTGTGCTACAAGGTGAGATGGAGTGGAGCTTCTAGACAATAAGTGCACAGTTGTTGATGTTCCACTTACTAGTATTATTAATTGTTACAGCTTCAAATTCCTGTTTGCTTGTTGCTCTTGTAGAAATAGAACTTGTTGCATCCCTTCTACCACCTATAACTGGTAGTTGGCTTAGCTAATTAAGGAGCAGTTATGTGGTCCAGAGGCGCAAGGTTTGATTCCCGCAGATCTCAGTGCGTGATTCTGATCATGTGACTTAACCAGATACTGCTTCTGGACTGAGCCTTAAAAAGGTTCATGGCAATCTGTGCTCTATCTCAGAAAACAAATGCCAATCAATAAAAAATGCTGCCTGTGTCTCTAAAATGCAGCCTGCTGTCAGGGACTATCATTTTAAATTCATAGGATCCTATGATCCTAAGACATTACTAGGCTAATGACCCTGGGGCCCTTACAAGCCTAGCCAAGACTTTATCCCCAAAAAAAAACCTCAGTCAGCACCTGTCACCATTGTCAATGAGGGACACAGGTGGAACCCCTGGGACAAATTTGTGGCTTCCCATCCACTAATCAAGGTTGTGCTTGAAGAGGGTCAGTGAGGTGCTCTATTTGACATGTATGGGAAGTCTATTCCAGAGTTGGGGCAGCTTCTGAAAACAAACCTGTTTCTCCAGCAGGTTTTGTTGATGTCGCATATCAGATTCAGGCCTTTCGAGTGGATAATGCATGAGGAGTTAGACTTACGAACATGGAGTATCTCTAGTAGGGCAGGGTCCGTGATTGCTTTGTAGGTGGAACACAGATCAGCCCTGAGCAATCTGTGTGATACCACATAGAGTGATAGCGATTTGACCTTGTCCACATTTGACTGTGTTCCTTTATTTTCATCTCATTCTATTGTTATTTGCACACCCTGCTGTCCACACTATGCAGTAGTTTGAACAGGTACCACAAAACACAACATGCCCTTGTGTGGCTATTTGACACGCAACAGCATAAAGAATATTACACAAGATAGCTACAAATACCAGCCAAAATATGAAACAATAGTTTTGAGAACAACATAAACACATTTAACATTATTGTTCTTCAGCTAGGCAAATGAGAATGCAGTAGGTTCGTAGGTAGTTACTAGGCATGTGGTCCAGAGACCATTGCTGAGTCTATCACAATTTTCCAAATTGCCCCAGAGCATTGTCTGGTTAAGTGATTTGCTCAAATTCATGCAGGAGACAAGCCAAAGCTGAGAAAATCAAATCCTAGAATGTAGCTTGTAGCTCATTTACAACTCATAGGCTTAATCCTCTGTGTTAGATGCTAGCCTTCTGGAACTGAGGAATTAATCCCGCTATCTCTTGCAATGCTAAGTGAGAGTGTTACCATTACAGCTACTTCCTGTCACTAAAACAACTGGACTGTGTGTGTGCGTGTGTGCGTGTGTGTGCGTGTGTGCGTGTGCGTGTGTGCGTCTGTGCGTGCGCGCGCGCGCGTGTGCGCGCGCGCGTGTGTGTGTATGTGTGTGTATATATATATATATATATATATATATATATATATGTGCGTGTGTGTGTGTGCGCGTGTGTGTGTGCGTGTGTGTGTGTGTGTGTGCGTGCGTGCGTGCGTGTGTGTGTGTGTGTGTGTGTGGCAAGATCTGAAGCATAAACATAGGCCTTAATGAGAATTGAACTCATTGCCTATGGTTTAGAAAAGTAGGTTACTCTTGAGCTAGAAGGACACAGTCCTCCATCTGCCTGACAACAGGATGAAAATTCTTAAAAGTCATCATAATTATGACCCTATAATGAAAAGATGAATACAGTCTTGTAACGTCTGGCAAGTCTCAACATTTTGAAATGAGGCTTATACCCAATTAATATGATGAGGCATTTGTCAGGGTCAACTCAATATGTCGCATCCATAAGAAACATTGCCTAGCTGAAGAACACGGCACAGTGGTGCAGTGGTTAACATTGTCACCTCACAGCAAGAGGTTCTCCGGTTCGATTCTTGGCTGGGGTGCCTTCTGTGTGGAGTTTGCATGTTCTCCCTGTGTTCGCGTGGGTTTCCTCCGGGTACTCCGGTTTCCTCCCACATTCCAAAGACATGCATCTGGAGCATTTCTCCCTGGGCCTCCGCTGAAAACAGGCTCTGTGGAACCTAGTTGGACTTTCCCGGTCAACAAATGATAAATAAAAAAAAAAAAACAAGTCAAGACTCAAATTTAAGGCACATATTTATCATAAAATATAAAAATAAGCAATTTTAGAATATGGAAAAATAGGTGATTGCTAGTAATGTTGCAATCACTTAACTTTGAAAATAATTTTTTTTTCTTGGATAGTTTTCAAAATTTTTGAGTCAAACCTTGCAATGTACACATTCCTTCAGAGGTCTTTGTATATGTGACATTTACTATTTGCTACAGCTAAATCAATTTACTGTCCTGTTGTAAGAAATGTCACATTACCATTAATATGCTATTCCTTTTACAGCAACACAAACCTTGATTTTCATATGCTTGGCTTAAATCATTCTATGAAATACTTCAGTTGGCAAAAAAAAAATGTTTCCCTCGAAAGCTAGTCTCATAAATAATTTTGTTACTTTATTAAAACGGTGGTAGAGCGGTTAACGTTGTTACCTTACAGAAAGAGGTCCTCTGGTTCAATTCTTGGCTGGGATGCCTTCTGTGCGGAGTCTGCATGTCCTCCCTGTGGTTGCGTGGGTTTCTTCCAGGTGCTCCGGTTTCCTCCCAAAGACATTCTGTAGGTGAATTGGACACTCTAAATTGGCCCTATGCATGAGTGTGTGTATGTGTGTGCCTCCTGTGGAAGGTTGGGTGCTGGGCTGGCAACTCAACACTGTAAAACTCTACTGCCAATTATGAGTGGACGGGTGATCTGCTGTAGTGGCTCCTAACCAGGAAAAGCCTGAAGAAGAAGATTAAAAGGTATGATTCATAGCGTTTTAACTTCCTTGCTGACTTTTTACATGTACATTATTGGCACTGAGCAAATAAAACCCACAAACCATTTTTCTTCATAGTTCAGGTTATTGCATTTTTACAATTAAAGTTTCTTTGGAAAACATAAAGTAAAAATATGGCTTTCATGATTATTTGGCAAAAGCTTTTTGTCTGACTGATATAGTAGTAAAAAATCTCTGAAAGAAATTTTCAGCTAACAGGATTTTAAGCTTTTTTGCAAGGGCTAAGCCCCCCCCCCCCATACACCCTCTGTCACTTATATATACCAGTTCCATGCTGGCACAACAGTGTAGACAGAGTAACATCATATGTTTGCTGAATGTGGCTTGGCTTTCAGTGATAAAGCTGGCACGCTGCTCTTACTTGTACAAACAGCATTTACACCAGCACACTTTCCCAACATAAGCACATTCTGAATGCTCTCACTTGTGTAGAGTTGTTGCCTTCTTAGAATTATTATTATTATTACATAATAATAATAATGAAGATGCATTCAATAGAATGTACTGATGATTTTACACTGAGCAATGTTTAAACATAGAAGCATCTTCATTGTGTAGGCTAAGTTGTGCAAAAATTGTACAGAGCTTAGTTCCAAATCTTGAATATTTTCTCTTTTAGATTTCATCTTTTCAGACTTGTTTTTCCCTAAGCAGCTATGTGAAAGTTTGCCTCCTAAGAATAGCAGTTCCACTTTCTACCTCAATGTATTTCGACAGTGGAGATGCACGCTATAAACAGTTAGAATTTAGACATAGTTTCATTCTCATTTATAGATTCCCCTATTCGCAGACAGGGAAAAACTATTAAAATGGTCATTTTCTGCATCTCCACAAAAGATATTTTGTGTCTTTGAATCTAGTCAGTAGTTTTATATTCAGAGGTACATATTTTGATACCTTTTCTCCAGTTCCACTGTGAGTTATTCTTTGCTTGTTTTTATCTGTCACTGATTTTGAAGGGTGTTATATGTTTGAGTCTTCATTGGAAGTCACCAGCTGCATGAATGATTTATCTCAATCCAAGCGATCAACATTAATCACTGTTCTTTTTACACTAATGTGAAAACAAGGTTGAAAAAAATGGCTTAGTTACAACCAAAAAAGTAGTACTTAAATAAACTTTAGCTGGTTGGCTGTAAGTTTGAGAGGCTCAGACTAGAGTAATTTTTATGTGACACAGTTCATCTGTGTCAACAAATTCATTTCCATTTAGGTGGGAAGGCGATGAGTGAAGGCTGTTATTAGTATGATATTTTTTATTTTATGAATTTTAGGGCGGTGCAGTGGTGCAGCGGTTAATGTTGTCACCTCACAGCAAGAGCTTCTCCAGTTCAATTCTTGGCTGGGGTGCCTTCTGTGTGGAGTTTGCATGTTCTCCCTGTGTTCGTGTGGGTTTCCTCCAGGTACTCCAGTTTCCTCCCACATTCCAAAGACATGCATCAGGATCATTTCTCCCTGGGCCTCTGCTGAAAACAGGCCCTGTGGAACCTAGTTACACTTTCCTGGTCAACAAATGTTAAATAAATGAAAACAACATGTATTTCTTTTTTATTTGTTCACTAACAAATATGATAGGGTGAGTTTTATCACATCCTATTCCAGAAAGTAAACCTAGCAGACATAAATGCCTGCTTATTGGGGGTGACCAAAAAACACTACCTGGTTAAATGTCTTGGTCAGATTTATACAAGAGACAAAGGTACATTGAAGAAATCAAACACCAAATTAAAGATTAACCTTCTTAGCAGCATCGTGTGTATTAAATGTTGCAATGAAAGGCAATCTACCGCAGATAAACCAAAAAGTATATAGTTACAAAATAATTTAATCCTGATTGCTATGCTAGTTTTAATTTAAACAAATATTTGAACAGCTATAATCAGAAGTAAAATTCAGAACATAAGAGTATATATTTCCTTTTTCGATGATTTCAAAAACAAGGTGTTCCGGATTTCAGATAAGATCGACTATGTAAAAGGATTTCTCAGCATCCAGACCTCATAAATACAGAATTTGCCTCCTGGCATTTGGAATGAGATGTTTTGGTTTCTTTGTTCTGCCTCAACATTTAAGTCTGAATTTTTCCTTTTATTGGAGATGAGCACTATAATGTCTGCCTATTACATGGTGTGTCAGCCTGCAGAGTACGTGTGTATGTGTGCATGTGTGTGTGCGTGCGTGCGTGCGTGCGTGTGTGTGTGTGTGTGCATGTGTGCATGTGCGCATGTGTGCGTGCATGCGTGTGTGCGTGTGTGTGTGTGTGTGTGTTGCGTGTGTGTGCACGCGCATGTGTGAGTGCGTGTGTGTGTGCATGTGTGCGTGCATGCATGTGTGTGTGTGTGTGTGTGTGTGTGTGTGTGTGTGTGTGTGTGTGTGTGTATGTGTGCGTGCGTGCATGTGTGAAAGCACTCATGTCATAAGTAGATCTAACCCGCCCCCACTCCAGTCACCTTCAAATCATCTACTTAGTGTCCCACAGCACCTATCAAAAAGAGTAGGGGAAGTTCCGTGATGCTCTGGCCAAATTTCTGCTTGTAGTATAAATACCACCTCAGGTCTCCCCTGAAAAGAGGCTACTACCTAGTGAGAAAAAACCCAGTCAACCGAGGATAAATAAATAAGATAAAATAAAGTAAAAATTCTGACTGCATTCTTTATCTTTCTTTCATTGCCTTGCAATCTGATAGAGCTTTTTTGTGCCATCTGCTGAATCAGCTTCCAGAAGCTGGTAGATTTTTCTGATACCTTGTTCTTTGTCATTGCAACTGCTGTCTTAGCCTCTTTGTTAGATGACAATTATTCCTTCGTAGCTTGGTCCATCCTGTCTATCTCACATTTCATCCTGCATGCTTTCTTTCTTCTGGTAACTTCCCAAACTTCTGCATTCTGCCACCAGCTTTCCTTATGTACCTTATTTCCATACCAGGCTTGACTACAGATCTGTCCTATCATTTTCACAACTGATATTTGGATTGTTCCCATTTTTCTTCTGCTACATCTATTTCCTTTTCTTCCTGAGGTGCTAAAGCCATGAGTATTTCCTTGAAGTTCTATTTCATCTAACTGCTTTGCTTCTCTTCTGATTCTGTCAATTTTGTAGGCCTTCAGCCTAGTCTCTCTTGATCTTAGATTTTTTCTTGCTTACTGTTTGCAAATGATTGTGGCCAGCAGTTGTTTATGTTAGGGATCAACTGTTTCACTAGTTATTTATTTTTATGTTTTTTTTATTTTACAGATTTGCTAACCAGGTAAGTCCACAAAGGATTTCAGGTCTGACCCAGCAACACTGTCTAGCTGAGAGACATGCTCAGGGTCACACAATAGACAAATGCTGTTGAAAGGAATCAAACTCTGTACCTTGGCAACTGGTAACAGCAGGGATAACTTTGCAGTTTCTGATTCATTCATCCCTGATCTGCTTTCCTTATCAGGAAGAAAGCTATCTGACTTGCATGCTGGGCACTCCGGTATGTGACCTTGTGGTTGTCAAACAGAAGTCCAATTATTATTCTGACTGGTTACATTATATGAGCATATTAGGGATATAAAACATAGTTGTCTTATATAGTCATGTAGTTTGCCATTTGGCTTACAAATGCAATGGTCAAGCCATTACATTGTATGCTACTATATTTTAATAAAATGTAACTGACCATAGCTTTTGTGTTACAAAGAGAATGGATATTATTAAGTATTTAATAGGTTTGCAGAGCATGGTGTTTTTTAATGATCGTATTTCATATATTGTGCTTTGTAGTGTGTTTTTATCTTCCTATGAGGCCCTTTTCCAGGATGCAAAATAAAAGTTTACTGCTGAAGATAGTTATTATTTATGCATTTTATTTTTAACTAGCTTGTTTGAGCTCTGAATATATTACATATATTTATGAAACTACATTATTAGACAGTTATACTTATTTTTGGATTGCTGGTTAGATGTACATAGTTAGTGAATGCTGTTGAATACATCTAGTGCACAATTATCTGTATTAATTATTTACAGGCCAAGCAAAAATAGGGCATTTGTAAACATACCAGAAACTTATAATGAGCCTGGAGGTAAACAGCACAGAGAAGAAAAAGAAAAATAATTTAAATAGGAGCCATTGTGAATACAGCTTTTGGAACAGATGTCAGCAGGTGAATGAGGGAGCGCAAGAGTTAATTGTACTCTTAATGTGGGCGGACAGGTTGAGTGGGTTTCTAGTGAATGCAGAATACCCACAAATAGGCACTTTCATTAAAGAAATCTCCAGAAATAGAAACTGTTAACATTTCCAGGTAATCTGGTATAAAACATTTTGTTATTCTAGTTTGGTTTGACTCTGATTAGCTATAGAAAAAACACCTTACACACACACACACGCACACACACACACACACACACACACACACACACACACACACACACACACACACACACGTGCACATGCACATGCACACACCTTGCATATTCAGTGAAGATCTTTTGAATCTGGATCAAAGGACATTTCAATCACACTTTCAGATCCCTTCAAACATGGTAATGGCATTTTCAGAAAGAATTAAGATGTACTGTGTATAATGCACTGCTACACTGCATATCTGCACATCAGCCAAGCTCATCCCCATGTCCATCCTTCAAATAAAAAGTGAGCTTTTACAGTTTTGCATTGTCTTTTAAGGAAACATTATTTAAACTAAACTGAACAGCATTAAAGTTCACTACAGTTTCTGCATGGCGGTCTGAATACTGATTATACTGCCTTTTGCCCAATAATAATAGAAAGTGCATCAATCTTTATTTTCAGTTACTTCTGCTAGTGCAGGCACCAATTTGCATTTTCTGTGTTTATTTGTTTATTAATTGCAGACATTTTGTAAATATAATTTAGAAAATACTATATTTTGTCCTGAACTTAATTTTGGAAGTTGTGTATTAATTACATTAAAATTACAATTAATTAAATTAAGCAGGTAAAAGAGAGTGATTTATAAAGGATGTTAAACAACAGTATGATAAATATGCCAACAAAGATGCAATCGCTTACAAAGCGGCATGTGGTGATAGGCTGTAAAGCAGGAGTAATACACTTACAGCTTAATGCCAGAAATTGCAGATTATGCCAAACAGAATCAAAGAGGCAGAGTCATGCTGATGACAGCAGGTCAGATTCATAAAGAAAGAGAAATGCAGAGTCATGGCATAATGCCATGTAGCTACACGGCTCATCCTGAACAGCAGGTCATGTAACTACATTTTCCACCAAATGATGCACCAGGAAACATATCATAGTTCAAAACCACCACAATGGAGTATTGTAAAGCGAGTGTGACCTCCAAGGCAGCACCATATCATGTGAGGTACTCTAAATCTTAGTAGAAATTGTAGCACACAATATGCGTACCGCAAAGAAATTTCACACAAAAAAGCAGCACTGAGCAACATAGTGCCACACATAAATGTCAAGTAATAAAATGCAATAGCTAAATGGCAGAAGAGTATCATGTAAACCAGCTTTGCTTAGTTCCTTGAATAACGGTTTCAATAATAGATTTTTTAGTACAATAGGAAAAACAATAATTCACAAAGACAACAGAATGTGTGAACCATCTGAACCTTATAAAATGGTAAGAGATAAGCAGTTACCAATGAGAAATATACATTAGCTGTTATACATTAGCTGTTATACATTAGCTGCTATGTTCTAGAATGCACAATGCACATTAAATCCTGCATCTGCAGCTACTAGCATTCAGGTAATGCCCAATAAGTTAGAATTGGGAAGTCTACCTCTGCAAAGATGCCAGTCACAAGTAGAGTCCCTCATTGATCAGTCCTTGGACCTCTCCTTTTTTGGCATTAAATTCTCTGAAGTCAAGACCAATGTCAATGATCTTTGGCTGACTAAAATTGCAGATGATCGCAAATTAGGAGCTGTTATTGAATCCCACACTGACACAAATGTTCTCCAGGAAGGGCTGACACAGACAAACAATTGGTGTCAGAGCCATGGACTAAAACTAAATGCCAATACATGCATAATAGCATCCTTTGGGAAGTCACCCACCCCTGGGAACTATCATATTAACAGCACACCTATTAGAGTTGATCCAGTAGTCAGGGACTTAGGGACACACATAGACAGTAATATAGCCTTTGATCATCATGTGGCTACAGTAGTGAGGAAATCTTTCTATGTTGCGCAACTTATAAACAAAGGTATGGCATCTAAGTCCAAGGAAGTCATTGATCCACTGTATTTGGCATTGACCAGACCTATCATTGAGTAAAATGCACCCTTTGGTATGTACCTAACCAGGCATATCCGACAACTGGAATGTCCACATAGGTTCCTCACTAAAACAATACAAGGCATAAGTAACATGTCCTGTGCAGACCACCTTAAGGCCTTATTCCTGTATTCTGTCTCCTACAGGCTGTTGAGGGGAGTTCTATGCCTGGCATGCGATACATTTTCAGATCTCACTCTGATGGACCTCCTGCATATCCACAAAACAAACAGTGCCAGTATTACCAGTTCTAAAGACTTAAACCTTACTTGTGATATAAACAGGACCTGCTGGAGAGATAGCTATGTATCCCAGAGACCATCCCATCTCTGGAACAGGCTCCCCATTCATGTGAAGCAGAGGGCTACTTTAACCTAATTCAAGTGTAATTTGGATAACTGGATGGGGAACAAGAAATTCATCCCTGGCTTGGTACCTATGTATCTAATGGACACAGGCAGCCTGTAAATGGTTCATCTCCCAGGCCCCTGCTTGTAAATGTTTTATCTCCCAAGCCCCTGCTTACACTTATCAAGGGTACCAGAACTTGTCAGAGATTTAGGATGCATGGCTAGGCTTAAAAATACATTTGTGGTCATTAGCCTAGTAAACACCTTTGAACCTATGAACAAGAGACGAGAACATGTGAGAAATATCGTGTAATGGTAATCACTGACAGGAAACAGAAGCATATCAGACACCATACAGAAAGGCTGCTGAAACGCACATAGGCTCAGGATAACAGACACATGTTGAACTATGGCAAGACAGTATGGTTACATTCAAGAAAGGACAAGACATCTGGTCTTAATGGTGTACTGGTGCGCATGGTTGTATAATTTGCCTAGGCATGCAAATGATTTACTGGAAAGGCACTTTTTGACAGTAACAGATTACACAAGCCAGGAGACCCAGCATGCAGCAGGTAGATTATTCATTTATTTATTTGCTTTATGTTTATCAGGACAGTCCACTGGGCCTAATAGAACACATTTTCAGTGGAGGCCTGGGGAGAAAAGCTCCACAGTACAGAAAACTAACAGTTAAAATTTATAAAGATCAAATTATACAGAAATGAAACAGCAATTACAAGAATAAGTCTGTACAAATTGTTGAGAGAACCATGACAGAAGTATACAGTCTTAAACATTCAGCAAAGTATAAGATTCTGCATAGCTTATTGCATCTATAAAGTCTCTCTATAGTAGTACTATCTTACCAAAAATAGTGAAGAAAAGAAATTGGGAGTCACACAATTTTACTAAGGGGGGCAAGTACACTTCCAGCTTGAGGAGAGGTGATTATTAAGGGAAGTCTTGAAAGGGTCTATATTAGAACACCGAATAGTCTAAATATCAAATGGCCTAAAATGGCTGAAAATGCTGGACCTCAAACTCTCTCCTCACTCACTCCTCATTAATTATATATACCAACCACGAGATCAAACTACAGTGAGGAAAGTGCAAATATTCCGATCTTCACTGTACCACAATCTCACTGTAGAGTTTGCTGAACATCATTTTCACTGTAAAATGCCATTTGATGAACTGACTCTTCGATCACATAATATAGACTCGTTTTGAAATGGGATGGATTTTGAATTGTTCTAATGGGTAGAGATAAAGCATTCCAGCTTTTGGCTGTTGAGAATGAGAAAAGAAGCTGGCTGGGTGGAAGATTAGGCTTGTGAACCTGTAAGACCTTCTGATCCCCTGATATAAGTGGCCTGTTTGGGAGGTAGTAGTTGAATGTAGAGCTCAGAGCAGGACAGTCTTGCGGATTGTAGAGGATTTTGTGAGCTGTGGTTAGTTGTAAGTAGGAGAGGTTGTTTGGTAGCTCTAGTCATTTCAATGATTTGCTGGCAGTGCAGTGACAGGTGAAGTATTTGGAGGTGGTTGCGAATTTGGCAATTTTATTGTAGCATGTCTCTAGTTTGAGTTTAGAGGAGCTTTGGATATTAATAAGTAGAGGGGCACCATAGAGGAGAGAGGGTAGTAAGTATGTTGTGGCAAGAATTATTCTTGTGGCTAGGCTTAGGGAGCAATTATGTCTATAAAGGGTTCCTAGTTTAAAATGTGTTTTATGAATATTGTATTGTATATGAAGGTCACATTTCATGTATTCATCAATAGTGACTCCAAGGAGCTTTGTGTGGTTACTGACCTCTATTGAAGATTTATTAAGAGAAAATATGGTGAACTCGGTCTTGTTTAAGAGGGTTGTTTTTTTTGGGGAAAAAAGTATGATTTCATATTTTTTAGGGTTCAGGGCTAGGTGGTTGTCATGCATCCAGGATTCAGTGGAGGTGAAGGCATTTTGAATTAGTGTAAGTAAGTCAGAGATGGCGCTGACAGAGCAGATGATAGTGGAGTCATCTGCATAATGAGTGACAGATCTTTGTGATAGTGATGATTGGAAATTGCTTATGAATATGCTAAAGAGGATTGGTCTAAGTATGGAACCTTGAGGAACACCAATGGTGGTGTTGTGGAAGGAGGAGATGGAGTTTTGCTTTCTTACATCCTTACATGTTGTCTTTCATTTAAATAACTAGAGAAATAATTTACAGTATGGGGGGAGAGACTGATATTAGAGAGTTGGGTGATGAGTAAAGGGTGAGACACAGTGTAGATGGCTTTGGATGGGTTGAGGAAGAGGGGAGAAACAATGTTTCCAGTATCACAAGCTCTGTTTACAGTATCCATAAATGAGGGAATGGTGGTTATAGTACTATGGGCTGGTCTGAAACCATGTTGTGATGGTGAGAGAATATGGTTGTCTAGAAGGTAGCGGAGAAGTTGAGTAATGACTCATTTTTCTAGTTTTTTAGATAAAGGAGAGAGAATTGCAATGGGTTGGAAGTTAGTGATGTTAGAATTGTTGCCACCTTTATGAAAGGAGAGAATGAAGGCCTATTTCCAGATTTTGGGAATGTAGCACTCAGGATAGATCTATTTATAAGAATGCATATGGGGTATGAGATACTGTCTGCAGCTATTTTTAGGTATCCTGAGGGTAGATTATCTGGGCCATTCAAGCAGGGTTTTAGTATTAGTAGTAGTAGCTGTTTTATGGCTGAGCTTGGGGTGGGTTTTAGGGTAAAGTTAGAAGAGGGGTGAGTGCTGAGTTCTGGAGTGAGTTGGGCATTGGAAGGGGAGGGGGTAAGAGTGGGTGATCTAAGTGCGGATTGTGTGGCAAGTGGAGTGGTTTGAGTGAATTTTGCTGTGATGTTGGCTGTGGAGTTGATAAAGAAGGTATTGAAAAGGAAGGCTATTCCTTCAGGACACTTTTCAGGGTGGGGGCAGAGGTTGTTTTTTTTTTTTTTTGCCGGGTTACGTAATGAGGTACCAGAAAACAGATTTTTTGGGGTTCTGCTGTGGCTAGACTGATATTTTAGGTAATGTTGTTTTTTATCTTTGTTGACTAGTTTCTTTACTTGGCTGTGAAGTTCTTTAAATTGTTGTAGGTTGTGGTATTTTTGTGTGTCTGCCATATCTTCCATACTTTGTCTCTGGCATGCATTAGAAATTGAGTGGTTTTGGATAAGCAAGGGGCATGGTTATTTTTGACCCACTGGACACATAGTGGAGCAAGGCTTTTTAGAGTATTCATGAAGGTGGTGTTGAAGTAATCAACAGTTTTGTCCAGTGGATGAGTTTTTAGTAAATGCCAGTCTTTTGATTTTAGGATATTGTTAAAGGTGGTAGGGCTGCATGAAGTCAGATTCCTAGTTTGTTTATATTGATGCTGACTTTGACTGGAGAGGCAAACTTGGTTAATAAAGATAGGGAGATGGTTTCTGAGGGTATTTGGGAGAATTCCAGGTGAGGATATCTTGCTGGGGTTTGTGACCAGAATCCAGTCTAAAATAGATCCATTATCATTCCCTTTCTTCGGTCTGGTGGGGCTTTTTATGAGCTGGATGAAGAGATTAATATTTGAAAAAGAGTGATTAGAGTTGAGTTCTAGCCAACTGATATTTACAGTGCCTAGTATGATAGTCTCATTCTTAATACTGGATGAAATCCAGGCTAGAATGTCTTCCAATATTGGAATGTTGTTTCCATGGGATATGTAGAGGGCTACTAAACAAAGTTTTTTGCCTTTGTTCATATTTAAGAATGTTTTGAAAAGTTTGATGCTGGAGAACTGTGGTATGGGGTTAGTATATGGAACTAGATTGTGGATGTTGGAAAATAGAAGGGTGGCACTGCCTCCTTTTTTATGGGTCCTGTCTAGCCTTATTGTTTGAAATTCTGGAGTGAAATATTCAATATCTTTAATATGGGGTTTTAGCCAGGTCTCTGTGATTGCAATAATGTTGGGTTGTTGGTGTGCAGCCCATGCATGAAAGTCAGAGATTTTGTTGCTAATGCTTCAGAAATTTAGGTTTACTATACAGAGAGACTTGGAGGAGGCTTTGTTGATGGGTGTAGTAGGAAGGTCAAGTGTAGTGGGTCCTGGATTGGGATGTATATCACCACAGAAAGCTATGTTGGGGAGCATAGATATATGATATGATTGGCATAGGCTAGCAGTAGATGTGAAGTAGCTTGTTTGAAAATATAGAGTAGGCAGTAGTAGATTCATTTGGTATTTAAAAGTTGAGGGTATAGGCTTTACTTTGTGAAGGAGGAGGAGGGGATTTAGTTGATAGAGACTTAAGGAGATATCTGTATAGCAATGGGTGGAATAGGTAAAGAGGTGGACGGAGAAGAGGAAGGAGAGAGGTTAGTAGAGAAAGAGATGACTTTTTGAGCAGAGAGGATAAAAGGGATATAAGTAGTGTGAAAAGGAGTGGGGGGGAGTGTGAGTATTGAGTTTGAGGGCGTGTTAATTAACTTTGTAGACCTGAGATGTTAACAGAAATAGGATTTAATGTAGATGATATTGATTTGTGGTTGGATAACTGGAGAGAATGTAATGTATTCAGTGACATGAGTAGGCTTAGTAGAGGGAGTATATACAATTGTTGAGTGGGAGGCTATGAGCAGGAATGGTAGTAGGAAGGAATAGTTAAAGAAGTAGTCTAGTGGGGGTTGGTAAGGGAAGAAAGTAGGTATTAAAAAAGCAGTGTAGTAGAGTTAGGTAAGGGAAAGAATATGTAGGAGTGGCAAGATGAAGGACCTCTAAGGGAGGGGAATGGCTGGGATTATTTGAGGAGTGGGAAAGATCACAGTTGGTGATTGGTTGGTGTTAATTAGGGGAAGGGTCAGTTAGGTATACGTCTAAGGAAAGTGGGGTGGGTGGGAATGGGAGTAGGGTAGGGGAGTGGAGAGATCCCGAGTGTAGCGAGGATGACTGGAACGAGTTGAACTTAGCGCAAGATTGACTAAGCAGATGAGAAAAATTCTGTAAGAGCTGTTTCCCAACATAGGTCAGTGCCTATGGCAATAGTTTAGCTTAAAGTGGCAGGAAGTCTGTGCTTCAGTACGCAAGTGTATATATTTGAAGTATTATTGTTGACCTGCCCTTAGTATTAGATAAACAAAACAGCTGAAGTAGTTTAAAAAGATGCAATAGTTTACCAGTTTGGAAGGAGGGAAAAGAGGAGAAAATAAGAAAAAAAGTAACTAGCTAATTTATCTAGCAATTTATGAAGAAGGGGTGGTAGCAACCAGCGACATGGTGAAGTGTGCGTGCCACTAAATGTATTTACCCTTGGAAAAGACTATCAGAGTTTTATAAAACAGCTTGATAAATTAAGGGGAAGACATACAAGAACTGAAGGGCTTCAGGTGGATTACAATGTCTGCACCCAAGCAGCTCCATGTAGCACAGTAGCTACAAGCGGGAGATACATGGGTACATGGGGTCTATATTATAACATCGAAGTCTTAAAACTTCGAATGTTATAATATCGAACCATTTTGATCGAAAGACTATAACATCCAACACTCAGAATAGCAAATTTTTTCCCAGGGAAAAAATTTGCTGTTCCAACAAACATACACACAACACAAGCACACCAAAATAAATAATCCACACACATACACTTCAGAAAACCATACACTAAACCATACATACACTACTAGCTATCCACTTACCTTAACCCAACCCTAACCCTAAGGTCCCTAACTATCGCACACTCACCTTACCCACTCCCTAACCCTAAAGTCAATATCACACACTCACCTTACCTGCTCCCTAACCCTAAGGTCACTATCGCACACTCACCTTACCCGCTCTCCAACCCTAAGGTCCCTATTGCGCACTCACCTTACCCGCTCCCTAACCCTAAGGTCCCTAACTATCACACACTCACCTTAACCCGATCTGTTTGCACACTTACCTTAACCCGGTCCATAACCTTCGCTCCACAGTTGAGGAAATAGTGAAGCAAAGGGGTGGGAGGTTGGCATAATGGAAAAAGTGCTTACCTTAAAAACACAAGGTGCAGGGTTTGATTCTGACATGGGGTAATTGGCTTGGCTTAAAATGGCCCATAAGGGCAGTTAGCCTAGTACTAACCTATGAACCTATAGCTGCAAAAAAGGCCCACCAAATACTTTCCCTAGGAAAGTATTCGATATTCTGCAGCTTCGCTATTTTCAGTGTTCGGTGCATAGGGTTTGATATTATAACATTCGAAGTTTTAAGACTTCAATGTTATAATATAGACCCGGGTACATGTGTATGCCATTTTGGTGGCTTTTTAAGAATCTGTGGACATTAGATATCCTGAAGACCCATGCTGGCCAGTTAAATAAAGCATTCACACTTTATATCTGCATGAATAATGGCCCAGTCATGGAGTGTTTCCCTCTCCAACACTTAGGGCATTATAGAGAGTGAAGGGGCAATAGTATTAAAAGGGCCCAATGGATGGTAGGTATAAGGAGCAACCTAACCTAGAAAAAAGTTAGTAGTGGATGAATCTGTGTATACAAATCAGAGGAATACTATTTAAACAATTTTGTCACTACACTATGGCATAATTTATAATACCACTTTTCATAAATTTTTGGCTTATGCACTTTATGAGCTGTTTTTCCATTCTGATTTAAGAGTGTCATGTTTTAACTATTTATTGGTTTTGTTTAGTTGTTAACATATACTATTCATGTTTATCCAAACATTCTTCTTGTTTTTTTTTCTCAGTTTTCAGGATAAAGGTGATTGTCTGCCTTTAATCCAGCTAATTTGTTTGAGATGTTTGCTATTGTTTTTGCAATGAGTACTGGGTCGATAAAAATCAATTTTAAGGATTTTTTTAATTTCATTGCAATATCTGGGATGCAATTTTGAACTGTAACGTAAAAGGTTCTTTTGGGTTTGAAAGTGATAACTTTTATTTATTTTGTGTTTTATTTCTACAATCTCTTTAGATGTATGTGTTTTTTCTGGTATTTTTACTAGTGGTAAGCTTTATGCTTAGGAAGAAAGAGCATAAGAGCTTGAGCGGTCTATGTATAGAGCTTCATTGAACTATTGAACTAGATGATAGCATTTATTCTAAATCCAAGCAGTGGACCACCTGAGAAATACATATATGCAAGTTTAAAACCAGGTTCTATATTTGTATTCTGAACTGAATGAAGCCTAGAATTAATATGTGTCATCTAGTCATAAGATCTTAACAAGTAGCAACCTCATTGGCTATAAACTATAAACAGCAAGTGATGATCTACAAGGATACGAAAGATGCACATATCCCTTTCATAGGTATCAAACCAAATTAAGAAATTATAAAAGCCTTTATGAGGCAAAATGGATCGACTGTCTTAGGAAGTATCCATTTTTCTATCTTTCCATCTATTTTCTGATTACCTGTTTATAGTTTATGGCCTCAAGTCATTGAATGTTGTTTTGGAAAGAACACTACTCTTTCTTAACTAAACTCAGGCCATAAAGTAACTTAATTCCAGTTTAACCCTGATTCCAAGCTAATGTTAAAATAAAAGTACATCCATTAAACCCTGTCTAAAGATTGAACTTTAGTGATCGAAGTCTTAAACCAGCGAAACCAAAAAAAAAAATACTAAATTAAAAAAAAAAAAACTAAATAGTGTGTAGGCAGGGGGGGAAGCCCCCCTGCACCACCCACGTGGGGGGGCTGCACCCCCCCCTACTTAAATATACCAACTCCAAGAATGCACTACATTGAAGTAAACGGAAATCTCCCCCTATGGAGATTTTCCATTTAAACATTTGATGAAGTGCGCTATGGTATTCTCGTGTCGACAGTATCATATTCAATATTGTCAGACTTCGAGATTTTAATATAGACCTGTCTAAAGCTGTTAAAAATAAAGTATCTTTTAAAATATAAATGCTACAAAGGAAGATGGTATGATAAGAGAAAGTCAAGAGGTAGATAATTTATCAAAGTGTAGTGTCCTTAGAATTTATTTTGCCTATGTCCCCTTCTCCTTCCAAAAAATGTAATTCAAACCAACTTTTGTACTCCTAGTTTTAACAACTTTTATTGTAGCATTACCGGATGCATCAAAATCATATGAAAATAGACTTGTCGAATAAGCTGAATAGCTATGCACAGGCTTAACATTTTCCAGTAAGATATCAAAATGTCCAAGGTTTTCATACATATTATTAAATCTAGAGAAAAGCATAATTGCACATTTCTAATTTAAAAAAAAAACATGCCAGATGTCAGATGTGTGAGCCGATTCTTGAATAATGCATTTTTCTGTCAGCATTTGTCATCATAAAACCTCAACCATTGCCTAATTTAGATTGGCAAATTTGCATTGTAATGAGAAAATAGGCAAACAAGGCTGTATTTGCAAATTAATAACCAAGGAAATTCTTAAATGAACTCAGTATTTATCCTAAGACATGGGAATTTCTTTTTTCTTGTTATCATATCTCATAGGATCATAGGTGGTTACTAGGCTAATGGCCTTAGGGCCCTTACAAGCCTAGCCTAGAGTTTATCCACAAAAAGAAACCTCAGTCAGCACCTGTGGCCCCTGTCAATGAGGGGCACAGGTGGAACCCCTGGGATGAATTTGATATGCACCAAGAATGAAGCCAGTTATTTTGACTGAGCATTATTCCTTCCGGTAACATTTTTGAGAATAATAGAGAATGTCTAAAAATGTTCCCCTCAAGATTCTGTGTTTTAAAACTACGTAATCACAATCATCTATTCAAAATCTCAGGAATAACTGTATCTAGAATGCCACCTAAATAAAATATCATAAAATGTCACAACAGCTTTCATTTTGCATGAGTTTAGTAGCTCTCAAGATGTATTACTGTCTGAATGCTATGTACTTTTAAAAACATTATTTACCATATCAAGACCTAAAATTCCACATTAGTAAGCTCCACCCTAAAATATTCTTTGATCTTTAGCCTTGTGGAGGATAACCAACCTGCTCCCCATTTGTAATGCATGCAAACCCAGACCCTGCCCTAGTTTCTAATCCTAACCATGGACCTTAACACTACACAAGACAGTTTGAACAGTTACCACACACACACACACACACACACACACACACACACACACACACGCACACACGCACACACACACACACACACACACACACACACACACACACACACACACACACACACACACACACACACACATGCGCACACGCGCACGTGCACACACACACACACACACACACACGCACGCACGCACACACTCACGCACACATGCACACAGACACACACACACACGCGCACATACACATGCACGCACACACATAAATATTCTCAACCCTCCAGCCCCACTCACCTTTCCTAATGAAACAGTCTCTCAGCATTTTGAACATGAGAAAATCTGTACGTTTGATATTAAGCACCACCTCCATCACTGGTCAAGCAAAAGGGTGTTTGATCAGATTGAAGGAACACATATATATCTATATCTATATATTTATATCTAGATCAGTATCTATCTGTCTATAGACAGATAGATATAGACAGAGATTAAATACAGATATAGATATTTATTTATTTATTTTTATTTATTGACATTTGGTTATGAGGATGGTCCACTGGGCTAAAACTGACCTATTTTCAGTGGAGGCCCAGAGAGAAAAGTTCCACAAATATAACATTTGATATTGTATAGATAAAGGGTGTAGAACAATACTGACAACATTTTAGCTTCTTAATACTACAAAATCATAAATATTTGACAATACTATACTTAACAGTATAGAACAATTATTTGCAAAGTCTAAGTGAGAAAGCTGATATGTACACAGACTATTTATCAGTCTAAAATAAGATGCAGATATAGATATAACTAAAGATGTTCATACTACGTTCTGACTTTTGAAGCTCTTTAGTGGACAGGAGAGAATTTATATATTCCTAAATAGCCTGAAGTATGATCTTTCAATGGCACTGCAGTCATTAATAACAGTAGCCTATGAACAGCCTTTGTGTTTTTCGCATAGGGGACTGCAACAGCCATCCCTCCACACAAGAGCGGACCATCAACAGACCCATTAATCTGACTGGCCTCATATGCAAAGTCATGGAAAAAATTATCATGGAAATGATTAACTATGACATAGGAAACCTTCAGACACTGGACCATACCCAGTTTGGTTTGATCAAAGGCAGGTCATGTCTACTCAAACTGCTGGACGTCTTTGACAAGGTCAGCAAGGCAACAGATAAGAGCAAAATGGTGCATACTGCTTATCTTGACCTGGCCAAGACATTTGATGCAACAGTCCACTGAGGAATTATAACAAAGGCTGGTCACTAGCAGAGTCCCTCTGGACTGTGTGCTGGGTCTGCTCCTCTTTAACATCTACTTCTCAGACATCAAAGCGAATGTCAAGGGCCACTGGCTAATCATGTTTGCAGAATAGGAGCTGTCATGGAATTCCCCCAGGATACTAGCATCTTACAGAAAGGTCTTGTTCAAACAAATGACTGGTGGCAAAGCCATGGCTTAAAGCTCAGTGTCAAGAAATACATAATAGTACTTTTTATTTAGGAAGTCAACCACTATTGGGAAGCTACCTCAAGAGTAGATCCAGTACTCAGGGATTTATTTATTTATTATTATTTATTTCAGTTTGATAACCGGGGAGGTCCACTGGGCTCAGGAGCCCATTTTCAGTGGAGGCCCAGGTAGAAAAGCTCCACTTTACATAGCAAACATTAAGATACAACAAATTAAAATAAAATATTTAAAGATACAATTACATTATAAATCAGAGACATGATGTGGTACATTGGTTACATAGCATCTGAGCCATGTGATGACATGAGCATTTCAGTAGTTACATAGTATCTGAGTCATGTGATGACATGAGTATTTCAGTGGTTACATAGTATCTGAGTCTTGTGATGACTTGAGTATTTCAGTGGTTACATAGTATCTGAGTCTTGCGATGGCTTGAGTATTTCAGTGGTTACATAGTATCTGAGTCATGTGATGACATGAGCATTTCAGTAGTTACATAGTATCTGAGCCATGTGATGACTTGAGTATGTCAGTGGTTACATAGTATCTGAGTCTTGTGATGACTTGAGTATTTCAGTGGTTACATAGTATCTGAGTCTTGTGATGGCAGTATAAGTACAATGCTAGGGAGGGGTGAAAAGGGAAAGAAGACAATTTACAATATTTACATTATGCATACAAGATAACATTGTTAGATTAACTAGTATCCAGGGGGAGCTAAGGTGTTTAGAAATAGAAGAAGTATAGAAATACAATTTAGAGTAGAGAGAAAAGAAGGCTAGGAGGGGAAAGTGCAATTGCACTTCCAATTGGAGGAGAGGTAGGAATGGAGTTGGGATTTGAAGTTGTCAAAGTTTTCTGTGGTTCTTAATTTTGGGGCACATGCATATATAGTAACCCGGCCTTCGACCAACATGTGTCTAAGATAGCGAGAAAGTCATTCTATATCTCTGTAGCATCTAGGTCCAGGGAGATCGTGATGCCACTGTATTCAGCCCTTATCAGACCCACCATTGAGTATAATGCCCTCTTCGGTATGTACCTGCAAATCACATACAACAACTGGAACAGCCACATGGGTTCCTGACAAAAAGAATACAGGGTATAAAGACAATCCACTGTATAGATAGCCTTAAAGCCCTATGTCTATACTGTGTTTCCTACAGACTGCTGAGAGGTGATCTATGCCTAGCATGGAAGGCATACTTGGATCCCACTTTGATGGTCCTTTTGCATATCCGTGAAATGAACAGAATCAGAATTTTGAGATCTAGGACCTAAACTTTGCTTACGACATCAATATGACAGGTTGAAGAGAAAATATGTGCATAAGAGAATTCTCCTTCCTTGGAATAGATTTCCTAGTCATATAAAGCAGAGCTCTTTCTTAATCCTATTCAAGTTTAACCTGGATTAGTGTAGAGGAAGTCAAAAATTCACCCCAGGACTGTTATCTATGTCTCTTATAGACAGAGGCAACCATTAAATCATGCCCCAGAGGCAACCATTAAATCAAACATACACTCTTTAGAATAACCTCTAAGAAACAATGGCACTCGGAATATATTTGGGTTGCCTGGCTAGGTTTGTAAAGGTCCTAGTGGTCATTAGGCTGATATACATCTACAAATCTGTATAGCTATAGATAGCTGCCATTCAGAATGTAGGCAGTTAAGAATGTCGGCACTCAGAAGGGCATTATCAGAATGTAGACAGAAATAAGTGGGATGATATTATGGCTGAGAGCATATGTGAGTATTGGTGACTTAGGGTTAGAGTTGGCAGTATATGTGTTTCTCAAACTTATCATTATTAAAATATTTACATGAATAATATTTGCAATAACAGGTCTTTTTAACCAACAGAATGCTGACGAGTTTATTAAAATGCAATTACTTAAATATTTAAACAGATTAGTTACTCCTCCTCATTCTTATACAGAGTAGTGTGCTGTGTGAAATAAACTGAATATACATCAACTGCTATCCCTAGTACGTGGTCACTTACTACAGCTTACCAAGCCTTGAAACCAAAGATTATAACAGTATATCCAATACATGATATCCATAAAGGGTCAGGGAAATCAGGAGGTCAAGTGCACATCTCATTGTCAATATATATCAATATATACCAACCTAAGGCAATGCGATCTAAACAGGCTAGAGACCTGCTACAACAAAATCGCCAAATTTGCTACAGGGGCATCCTACCGTAGTCACCACTGTCTCTCACTTGCTGAACTGGGCTGGCTTGAGCTCCCTCACCTCCTTCAATGGTATCAACTCTCACTCACCCACAAACTAGTAAACCATCCACTAAATGTCCCATCCCTCCAGAATCTACATCAACCCTATTGCACCACCAGACCACTAAGATCCAGCAACAAAAATCACTTGCAGATCACTAAAGCCAATAACTCTGCTGGTGAAGCACTATTCTCTTGCACCATAGCCAAATTATGGAACTCCCTCCCACCCACAATTACCTCCATACAATCATGCACCCACTTCAAAACTTTACTAAAAGCGCAGCTAAAAACATGCTGGCTATGCCCTTGCAACTCCCACTCTAATATCACCCACCCCATCCAACCACTACCTTTCTTTCCACTCCACTAACTACCTTGATTATAGCAAGCTCAGATGCTTATAAGCCTAGTACTTATTATACAGCAGGAACTTCTTATTGTAACATTTGTTAATGTCTGTTATGTACTTCACAGATAAAGATTCTAGTTGTCTACTGATGTACTATGTTCTTCAACTGTAAATATGTTGTAAGTAATTGGTATGTAAATTGTTAATCGCTATGTAATCCAATGTAACTACTGTCTGTTTATTTTAACTGTGGAGCTTTTCTCCCCGGGCCTCCACTGAAAATGGACCTACGTCCAGTCGGACACTCCCGGTCAACAAATATAAATAAATAAAATGTATGGTAGGATGTCCACATATTTGCATGAGCGAGGTCTCAAACTATGTACAAGCACTTTTCTAGATGTGCTGTTATATACTGTCTCTATACAGAAAGATGAAGTTCCATTTTTCTGCTAATAATGTTGATTCCTCTATAAAAAGATTAAGTTCCATTTTTTATGCTAGTAATGTCTGTACCAGTACATTGAGAAGTAACCCCATAACTTTCTTTATCACCTTCTCACACTGAATATTCACTATTTCCTTCTTTCTATTTTTACTGCTGAAAGTGTTTTACTTCCAGTATGTAACTATCTTTTTGGGACTGTGTTACCCAGTTTTCCTTGGCTCTGAATCTAAATGGTCACCCATTTGGCCATCTCTGTAATGGTAGTGCAGCTTTTCATTCTATTCCTCCCACATTTTCTAGCAGGCCTGTGACTCCTAGATCAGACTCTACAGGCATTGCATTTTTTCCTCCTGTTACCTATAAAATCTGGTTACTATTTCCTTCACTTTCTGTTCCATTTTACAACCATTTTAACATCAGATGCTGCAATGACATGCATTGCAACTCAGGCCAACTTGCACATACACATCCTGTGTGGGAGTCTCTCAAAATATTGTTAAAATCCAGGTAGGTCACAATCTGAGGAACTGGGTTCTCTACTTTGCTTAAACCTTTTTTCTAACACTGTACAAAAATAAATAAATAAATCAATAAAATAAGAAATGGACAGATTCATATTAATTTATGTGTTTCATCAATGGTCAGTACCTCTGTTTGTAGTCATATGCTTTAAAAAAATATTCATCATTTGAGGCATGTTATAGAACACTTTCAACACTTTCAATCCATTTACATAACAGCAAGTGTCCAAAACCAAAAACACCTCTTCCATGGGTCCTGACAATATAAACAACATCAAGCAAGCCAACACTTATCTTCTATTTAAGCTGTCCAACCTAAGCCTAGTTACAAACTACGTCCCTGCATCCTGGTCTACTGGGGTCTAGTGGTGATGTCTTTTGCTGTTGTGACTGTGATTTTATGCGCTTTGAATTTCTAGTACTTCTGCATTTTATAGCATAGGCCAGATTCAGACTTGTTGAATCTAGACTGTTTGGTATCACTTGAGCATTAAAACCAGCTCTTCACTGAGATACTAAATGATCTGAGGCATCTGTTGCTTCCAACAAACTATAAGTACCTGCTTTCACTGTTATATTGCACTTTGAATTTGTATTCGCATTCTACTGTTTGTTTGAATTGTCTGAACTGTGTTTTTCCCACATTTAACTCTATACTGTACTAGTTCAGATGTAGCATAGCCCAGTTCCAGGTTTGCTAATTCTTGATCTGTTTTGTAACTTCTGAGCACAATACACATAATAGTTCACGCCCCAATGTCTCACCTGTCAAGTCCTTAAGGCAAAACACAAAACCAAACATATTAGCCATAGGTGATTCCATAATGAGAGACACAGATGTGCGTCTCACCAGGGTGGATAAGGAAAAGGTCATGACAAGTACTTTTTGCTGAACTTTCACATTTTTTTCTGATTTTGGTTGTTTTTATTACCTGCATTTCTTAGAAAGATTAAAAAGTAGACTAGCTACTTATTTGACTGTATTTCTGCCTGTAAGTCGTTTTCCAGTTGTGCACTTGCCTTGCTTTATTTAA
The DNA here is from genome assembly GCF_019279795.1 of Protopterus annectens. Lineage (NCBI taxonomy): Eukaryota > Metazoa > Chordata > Ceratodontiformes > Protopteridae > Protopterus > Protopterus annectens. Next base: position 1,469,429,811 of record NC_056726.1, read on the forward strand.
AAAGTTTTAATTTTCAAATTTCTAATTTTACTAAGTATTAATTGAGTTTACAGTTCTGGGCTATATACTCAAGTGCATTAGCCTTTCTGTGCTTATTTACTGTATAACTACTTTGTTTAGCCTGATTTAACCCAAAAAATAAAAAGTCTATCTTGTTTGCTAATTTCCCACATTTTCTAACTAGAATAGTCCAGTTTCCAGGCTTTGCTGGTCAGAGCTATCCAGACCTTGCTGTGGTAGAGGGAGGTCCTACTGCTTACCAGTGGGAGTGGTGAGCATTGTACTGCCTATCTAACACTAGAGGAGTGGTTTCCAGCTCTGAAATTGCAATTTTATTGGCCATTCTGGGCTGATTTCTATCACTTTCAACTTTCTGGCATTTGCACATTGCACAGCACTGCACGGCTAATGTTAAACTATTCCCAGTGCCAGAAAGTCTGCTCTTCGAATTTTCCCTTAGAACTAGCTAGCTTATCAGCAGTAGCACTGAAATCTGTGTATCTGTGACTAGCACTTGCTCTAAAACTCACTAAAAAATACTAGGAAGCCTTAATTTAGCACAAGCACTCACCTCCCCTTGGTAATAAGGAGAAAATAGTCATAGGCACTAGACAGCCTACAATTGTAAGTACCTTGCCAAAAAGTCAGGGAAAACAGCTCTTGTACTACACAAAGAAAGCACCTAACCAGGCATGTCCAAGGGTCAGTTTCCGATGATTTCTCCTGTCCACCTGGTGGGCCAATACAGCAATTACCTCATGTACACAGACAACCCTCTCCTCCTACCACCAAACACTACAACCTGCAAGAGATGCACTTATATAGCCAAGCTGGAAGCAAATCTCTCTCCAGCCAAGATTGTGCTAGACAGTCAAGAGGAGAAGATTAACACCCACACAACACCTCAAACAACACATAGTCCTTCAAAACCCACACCACCAAAACCAGACATAGCAACAAAAAACCCACATATGCAGAGGCTCTTAACATTAATCTGCCGAAGCAACAAGGACATCCGAAGCTGAAATGAAAACAAACACCACCCCCAAACACAACCAAAGCATTGTAAAGCTCACTACACCAGTGTGCCATCCAACAGCAGCCCCTAAGGCAAGACAATGTACCCAACACTTTAGTCATAGGTGACTCTATAGTCAATCACACTGATGTTGCACTCTCCAGGCTAAACAAGGAGAAAATTACAGTTAGTTGTCTGTCGTGTGCCAGGATCCGCCACATAATGCATGCACTCAAGTCACTCCACAACAGGTACAAATATGACTGTCATTGTCCATGTTGGAGTGAATGACTTGAGATGTACCTCCCTGGACTACATGAAAAGAGACATGGAAGAGCTCTTGGATCATGTAGCCCAGGCAGGTATGACCCTAGCCCTGAGTAGCATCCTGCCATCACCAAGAATGATACCACAGTATAAGGACAAAATGATTGACTTCAATAATTGGCTAAGCTTCTGGTGTCATTCAAAGGGGATCCAGTATCTGTCTGCCTGGGATGACATAATCAACAAACTATGATGCTTTGCAAGAGATGGTTTGCACCTGTGGCCCCTAGGATTCAGGTTACTGGCTAAGGCTTTTGCCACCCCATAGTGCCTTTTTTAGACAAGATTCAAAGGACAAAACTACCACCGTAATGGGTACAAGCAAGCAAACTCTGAAGGTAATGCTACTCAATGCTAGAAGTCTAAACCTCAAGATGCACTCTCTCGAGGCTCTCCTAAAAATGGAGAACATCAATATCTGTGCAGCAACTGAGACCTGCTTCAAAGCTCCAGAGAGTACCCCTGCAATACCTGGCTACAACATATACCACACGTTTTGACCACCAAACCAGGAACAAAGCACTAAAGGTGGAGGAGTGTCCATATTCACCAGGATATCCACACCTCCAGGCTAGTTGCCCAACACAATGCATCTGAAATTCTCCAGGTGCAACTAACACTAGGTAAGACTGCAATCCAAATTGTAGCTTGCTACAGATCCCCCACCATGTCCCAAGATTCTCACTACACCTTTCTAAGCATACTGAACAATATTAAGATACAACCAAACACTGTAATACTGGGTGATTTCAACTACCCTGCCATTAACTGGGAAAACTACTTGTGTACCAACACCTTTGCCCAACGTTTCTTGGAATTCATAAATTCCAATGCCCTGGATCAACTAATCCTTAGTCCCACCAGGGGCTCCAGTATCCTAGACCTGGTCATTACCAACATGGGAGATAGATGCTCCACACCAGTGGTCAGCCCCTTGTTGGTCAGATCAAACCATAAGCTAATCACCCTTCACATCCACATCCCACCCCCACCCCCCAGTAAGGAAACCTCCATAAAAAAACTTCTCCAAAGCCAACTTCATGCTACTCAAGTCAAAAGTGACAAACTTCATGACGCCCATGCAGATGGGAACTGGAAGTTCAACTACTGAATCCTACACTAAGGTGCTCTATGAGCATGTTCACTAGTGCATGGACTGAGCCATCCCAAATAGAACCAAGACACTGTCTTCTAAAAAAAGGAAGCCAATCTGCTGGTGCACTGACATAAATAAGCTGTACAACAGAAGGAAAAAACTGTTGCAGAAAAGAGGAAGAACCCAGGATTCAAAAAACTACCTCATCAGCCTCAGTAGAAAGCTGAGATCCCTCATAAAATCTTCCAAAGCTAGTTATGAAAACAAAATTGCCAAAGATTTCAAAGACAAGCACAAGGCATTCTATAGCTATGTTAAGAATCTAAATGGCAATACTCAGATCTGCTCTGAGCTACAGCAGAATGACACTAGATATACTGATCCCAAGGATATTGCCAATATCCTGGCAGATAGATTCAGTGACAACTTCACCCTCCCCTCTCACCCCCAAAAGGCCCCATCTGAATACCGAAAGAATGCCAAATTCTGGTAATCACAGCCACTCAGAAAAAAATCACACTCTCCAAAGCCAAGAATACGGCATCCATGGGACCAGACGACATCCCGGGCTGTGTACTGCATGAACTACAAAATGATCTGGCACCTCACCTATGTGTCATGTTTAATCACAGCCTCAGCTCAGGCTTCATGCCCACAGAGTGGATCACAGCTACAGTCATCCCGCTCCACAAGGGGGGATCCACTTTGGATCCTGGGAACTACCATCCCATCAGTCTGATGAGCCTGATCTGCAAGGCCATGGAATGTATTATCATGGAACTTATAAACAAATACATTGGCAACCTTCAAACACTGGACCCCACCCAGTTTGGGTTCATGAAGGGCCAATCTTGCCTCCTGAACCTAATCGACATCTATGAATCAGTCTCCAGAGCCATGGATGAGGGTAAGGTGGGTCACACAGCCTACTTGGACCTCACCAAAGCTTTCGACACTATCCCCCACTGTAGAATCATAGATAAACTTACTAAACTGGGCATTAATCCCTACATCACTAGATAGGTTGCAAACTGGCTTACTGACAGAACACACACTGTAAAAGTAGCCAACTCCAAATCCAGCTCCAGACAAGTGTCAAGTGGTGTACCACAGGGTTCTGTCCTGGGACCACTCTTGGTTGGCATCTATTTCTCTGAAGTACAGGCCAACACTAAGGGACTCTGTCTTACAAAGTTTGCAGATGACTGCAAGCTGGGAGACATTTTTGAATCTCCAAATGATGTGGATATACTACAAAAGGGCCTTACTGAAACAGATGCCTTGTGCCAGAGCAATGGGCTCAAGCAAAATGCCGAAAAATGTATAGTTGTCTCTGTGATGCCCATGCCCTGGCCCAGCAATCAAGGAGCCTCAATCCTCACCACTAACACCAGAGAGGGTGTCTCATATATGAGGAAAGGATAACAAATACACACAGTAAAGTGAGATTTCCCTTACAAGCACACAGAGATCACAGTCAGTCCAGGGCTGGTCCCTCCCTTGTGCTCCAGGTCCCCAGTAAGACTCCCCACTGGCATGGCTATAGCATCCAGATCTCAGCCAGCTCGGCAAGCTAAAATTTCCAGCACCCTTTCTGTCCAACCAGTGCTTCATGTCCCTGCCCAAGTAGCTGACACACACACACACTTTGAGATAAGAGTTTATAAAACCACACAGACACTTCTGGGGAAGGCTGGCACAGGTTCTCTCGCTGTGCCCCTTTTACCCAGACTATATGGTAGTACCACATGCCACCACCCAGCTAATATTTATCAGCTACTCAAAGGCCCTTAAAAGGGTGTCCAATTATTACTGTGCAATATTATTATCCAATTGGTAGTATAACCCAGGGCTAAAGCTATTAGAGTGGCTTTGTACAGTTTTACCAAAGACATGCAAGTACTCTTAAGAGCTTAAATTATCTCCACACAAAATAGCCACAGTTAAAAGGTTTTAAAATATTTAATAATAAATATTAAAAACACAAGACAATACTTTCTACTACACAGTGCTAGTCAAGAGTTCAGAGATCACACCAAAATACTTAAAATAATTCAGTAGTACAGTTCTGATATCACAGAAAAACACTTAGTCTAATCTTTCTAATTCCTAGCTATTTCTAAAACAAAACACAAGTCTATGATAACTTACACATGAGAAAATAGTGCTGTGAGTTGGATAGTCAAGACAAAAATGCTTAATAATCTCTGGTTCTCTGTTTAAATCGAAACTGCAGTTCTGATAAACATTACATCATTCTTTTTACACTTTCATGGTCTTCTCAGGCTAATAGATACTACATAATTGTTATCTCACACCGGCATGAAACTACATCAATAAAAGTCATTCCATATGTAAACTCTAGTAGTTATTCCTTAAGTTAAAACAATAGAAAGGATACTTCACACCACACTCATCAACTCCATATTCTAACTTCAAAGGGACAGGCATGAAATAATTTCAACTTCAAGGACAGACAAGAAATGCTTGACTTAGCTTTCTTTACAGCAGACAGCAATTTTGCTACATTATTTAAAGTTCAACATTTCACAGCATATTCTTTCAATTAAGAAAACAAGTCTGTAGTTCAACATTCATATTTACAAATTATAGAATTATGTATAACATCCTATCTGGCTAGGCTGGCAGCCTTCACATTTCTCCCTCCCCCCCGGAGAAAGCAAGTTAGTTTTTCAAGTGACCCTTGAGAAACACCACTTGAGAGGGCCAGGTCTATATGAGTATATCAACCCCATTCCCTGTCTTGAGAGCCCATCTGCATTGGCATTGCTACTCCCACTGCAGTGCTGCACTGACATATCAACCCTAGGCTCCATTTTAGCAACTTGGCATTTTGCTGACTGGCTCTGTTTAACCATGTTAGGGGGTTGTGATCAGTCATAACAGTGAAGTTTCTGCAGTGCCCACACCATGGCAAGACATTACATTTCTACAGCCGCATAGCATTCCCCCCTGGATTGGAGCCTATGACTGAGATAAACCACTGGGTGCTCTTCCCCCTCTGAAGAAATCTGGCTAAGTACAGCCCCCACCCCATGGTTCGAAGCATCCACCTGCACAACTAATTCTTTGCTGTAATCTGGACTGGCTAACACAGGGGGTCCTTCCAAAGCTTATTTAAGCTTCTGGAATGCCTGCTTACATGCTGGGGTCCACACTACCTTATCTGGCCTGTTCTTTCTTGTCAGGTCTGTGAGGGGAGCAGCTATGGTACTATAACTTGGGATGAATTTTATGTAGTACCCTGCTGTCCCTAAAAATGCCCTCACCTGCTTTTTAGTAACAGGTAGGCCATGCCTTAATGGCTTCCACTTTGTCTGGTTCTGCCCTTATCTTACCACTTCCCACTCTATGTCCTAGGTAGGAGACCTCTGCCATACCCACCTGACATTTGCTGGGCTTAATGGTCAACCCTGCCCTCTGTAGTCTGCCCAGCACCTCCCTGACATACTGAGGGTGCTCTGGCCAGGAATAGCTGTAGATGGCAATATCATCTAGGTAAGCAAGGGCAAACCCTCCAGATCCTACTAGGATATGATCTACCAGCATCTGGAAAGTTGCTGGGGTATTCTTCATCCCAAAGGGCATCTTTGTCAACTCATACAAGCCAAAAGGAGTCACAATGGCTGACTTCTCTCTAGCACTGGGAGTCAAGTGCACCTGCCAGTAACTCTTGGTAAGATCAATGGTTGTAAGATACTTAGTCCCACCCAGCTGCTCTAGGGCCTCATCTGTCCTAGGTATGGGGTAAGCATCTGATTCTGTGTGACTATTTAATTTGCTGTAGTCCACACAGAATCTGGTGCTGCCATCCTTCTTTGGAACCAGCATCACTGGGGAGGCCCATGGACTGTTGGACTCTTGAAACACCCCTAGTTCCAACATCCCCTGTACCTCCTCCCTCATAGTCTGTTTGACTCTCTCAGGCACTCTATAAGGGGCCTGCCTAATAGGCCTTTGGAGTCCTGTATCCACCTGGTGCTGCACCAGGTGGGCATACCCTGGTTTCCCAGTGAACAAGTCCCCAAATTACTGCAACACTGCTCGGATTTCTTGAACCTGGGTAGGAGATAGCTGCTGGGGCATTGCTACCCCTTTCACTGAAGTGTCAACCCGAGCCTCACTGAGATGATCAGTCACCAGATCTCCCTCAGACTCCTCCTGCAATCCACTGCAAATACTCTACACAAGGGCCTCCCTAGCACGGTAAGGTTTCATCATGTTAAGATGGTACAATGTGTGCCCCTGGCTCCTGCCTAGCAACTCCACCATGTAGTCAACATAACTCACCTTTCTTACCGCCTTGTAGGGTCCCTCCCAAGCAGCTTGTTGTGTCTGACAGGAATGAGAATCATTACCTGCTGCCCTACAGCATACTCTCTAGCTTGAGTATTCCTGTCATACCACACCTTTTCTGTTGTTGGGCTTCAGCCAGTTTCTCCTGGGCCAATCCCATGAGTTCCCTAAGCCTTGTCCTGAGGTTTAGGACATATGCCACAACATACGCCTTGTGAGACTCGGACTCACCTTCCTACTCATCTCAAATTACATCTAGATGTCCCCTCACCCTATGCCCATACAGCAACTCAAAGGGTGAAAAACCTGTGGGTTCCTGGGGAACTTCTCTGTAAGCAAACAACAGATGAGGCAAATATTTGTCCCACTCCCTCTTAAACTGAATTGCAAATGCCCATAGCATGGACTTGATTGTAGAGTTTAACCTCTCAACAAGACCATTAGTCTGGGGATGGTAGGGGGTGATCTTCATGTGCTTCACCCACCAGGACATCCACAGACAAGCCAGCAGGTCTGACATGAAATTGGCATCTCTGTCAGTCAGTATTTCTTTTGGGAAACCTACCCTGCTGAAAATCTCTAACAAAGCATTTGCCACCTTCTCTGCCTCAATGGAGAACAAAGCCACTGCCTCAGGGTATTATGTAGCATAATCCACTACCACTAGGATATACTTTTTCCCTGTGGAACTTGGAGTACTCAGAGGACCCACAATATCCATAGCTACCCTCTGAAATGCCTCCTCAATCATAGGCAAAAGCATGAAAGGAGCTCTCACCTTGTCTCCTGCCTTGCCTACCTTTTGGCACTGCTCACAGGTCCTGCAGTACCCTGTTACTTCTCTGGAAATTCCAGGCCAATAGAAGTTCTGCATAATACGTCTCTTTGTACATTTTATGCCCATATGACCTGCAAAGGTAATATCATGGGCTATGGCTAGAAGCACCAGGTGGTAGGCTCTAGGCACTACCAACTGCTGCAATCTCTCACCTTCTAGCCCTCCCTCAGGGGTCCACTCTCTGTATAGTAATCCTTTGTCCCAGTATACAGATCCCCCCTTTCCTTGAGAATCAGGTGCCTCCATAGCTACTTGCCTCAGGCGTTGAATGTAGGGTCTGAGAGCTGAGTCTGTCTCAACTCTCTCCTTGTAACCCTTCCCAGCTTCCCTTCCACAGGAAGTCTGGCATCCTCTGACAGTGGTGCCTCACTGTCAGCCTGGGTACTACTACTCATCTCTACCTTTGCAGTCACTCTGTCCAAGGGACCATCAGTACCCACAAGCAGCTGTGGCACACCTTCGGTTTCACTGCTACAGAGTAGCTCCCTCCCTGAAGTAACCGCCTCACCAGTCCTCCTTGCAAGTATGCAGTCTGTCTGGGTCTCCCCCAGGCTACCAGACTTACCTGCTTGTCTCCAGGCCTCACTATGTGTAACTCCGCAAGCACAGGGTACTGCACTATCAAAATTATTCCCTATCAGGACATCTGCAGGTATATCCTCAAACGCACCTACTTGCTGGCTTCCTTTTCCACCCTCCCAGTCAAGGTAAACCCTAGCCAAATGTATTTGGAATGGGATCCCTCCTAAAGCCCTGACTGAAGTGGACTGCCCAGGCAAGTACTGCTCCTCTGTAACCATTGCAGGATGTACAGTGGTTATATCAGAGGATGTGTCTCTCTTGGCAATGGCCTCTTTGCCATTCCCTACAATAGGATATAGCCTCTGGTGGTAGTTTGGTACCCTTGTTCTCCCAAGACAACCTACTATTGCCATTTTGTCTTTCCCACTTACTGGCTTCCTTACCTTTTGCTCCCCACCTTGTATCCATGGACACCTGTATGCCACATGGCCCCATTGGTTGCATTCAAAACATTTAATCCTAGCTCCTGGATGTGTACCTTGACTAGTGGCTTCCCCTGCTACTGGCAGATTCTGTTGTGGCAGTCTGTGCTGCCCACCATGGGATCCTTTAGACCCATGAGCAGTACTGGGGGTCCCCTTCCTGTGCAGAGCTGCCCTGCTTGCTAGGTATAGGTCTCCCTTCTTCCTCAACCCATCTGAAGTAGCACATTGTCTATCAGCTAACCAGATCCTCATGTCCTCAGGCAAAGTGCTAAGGGCTTGTTCCCTCACCAAAAGGTCTGACAGCCCTTCAAATGTGGTGACCTGACATCCACTCTCCTACCTATGGAAATAAGTGCTCAATTTAGCAACATATTCACACACACTTTCGTCTGCCTTGGGTCTATGCTCACAAAACTTTTTTTCCTCTATGTTTCAGGTGTTATCTTAAATTTTTACAGCAGTATAATAAAAACATGCAACGTCAGACATTTTAGATAATATAGTTACAGCTTTACCATGGAGTAAGGGGGACAGGAACCGTACCTAGAGCCCTTGGTCAACTTCATACTGTTTACATACCATCTCAAACATATGAATGAAACTATCAAAATTATCCCCCTCTTTAAATTGTGGAAGAAATGTACTGACTTTTTGAGCTTCTGGGGTCCAGTTACTCCCTTCCCCATTACCTCCATGACTCTGGCGAAGAGTCAGAATCTCCTGCTCATGCTACCTCTGCCTCTCTTTTTCCTCAGCCTCCAGATGTAGCAGTTTCTCATTCTCCTCAGCCTGTAGACTTCTCACTCTCTCAGCTGCTTCTATTTCCAAACACCTGGCCTCCAACTCAAGTCACTTTAGCTCCAGCTGGATTTTAAGTCCACTGCAGAAAGGTTGAGCTGTCCATACTCCGAAGGTATTATATCTCCACTGCCAGTCTGATTGTCCTCCTGGTTGCTGTTTTCTGATGCAGCTGTAACCAAGGCTGCAATCACATCGGCCTTAGTCAGGTTTCCATGCACCAGTCCCCTAGCCTGGCATATCTCCACCAGCGGGCTCCTTGTCAGCTTTCTATACTTCTCTGCTGACATGCTGCCTGCTCACCCTGACTAACTAAGCTAACAAAATAAATAAAACAATTGTGATCTGAACTCTGTGTATTCACTGCATGGCTGTTTTAGAGTACAAAAACACCTTCAACACTCACTGTACACAAGCTACAGGAATTCACTCTACCCACACCACTACAAGCCAATTAGTATTTGCCACCAATTAATATGTGATGTGGATATCTCACCACTGCCAAATACAAATGTGAGGATATCCCAACCACTACCACCACAAATGTGCTGCAAGTGCCCTGGCCCAGCAATTAAAGAGCCTCAATCCTCACAACTAACACCAGAGAAGGTGTCTCATATATGAGAAAAGGATAACAAATGCACACAGTAAAGTGCAATTTCCCTTAAGAGCACACAGAGATCACAGTCAGTCCATGGCTGGTCCCTCCCTTGCTGTCCAGGTCCCCAATAAGACTCCCCACTGGCACAGCTAAAGGGTCCAGATCTCAGCCAGCTGGGCAAGCTAAAATCTCCATCACCCGTTTTGTCCAACCAGTGCTTCATGTCCCTGCCCAAGTAGCTGACACACACACACACTTTGAGATAAGAGTTTATACAACCACACAGCCACTTCTTGGGAAGGCTGGAACAGGTTCTCCTGCTGTGCCCCTTTTACCCAGACTATATGGTAGTACCACTTGCCACCACCCAGCTAATATTTATCAGCTACCCAAAGGCCTTTAAAAGGGTATCCAATTATTACTGTGCAATATTTTTATCCAGTTGGTAAGTGTGACTAATCAGTCAAAGCTTATTTGGAGTGATTTGAACAGTAAACTCTATAAATATGCAATGTACTCTAGAGCTTAACTTATCTCTACACAAACCAGCCACAGTTAAAAGGTTTTAAAATATTTAATAATAAATATTAAAAACACAAGACAATACTTTCTACTACACAGTGCTAGTCAAAAGTTCAGAGATCACACCAAAATACTTAAAATAATTCAGTAGTACAGTTCTGACATGACAGAAAAACACTTAGTCTAATTTTTCTAGTTCCTAGCTATTACTAAAAGAAAACACAAGTCTAGGATAACTTACACATGAGCAAGACAGTGCTGTTTATTGGATAGTCAAGGCAAACGTGCTTAATAATCTCTGATTCTCTGTTTAAATTGAAACTGCAGTTCTGATAAACATTACATCATTCTTTTTGCACTTTCCTGATGTTCCCAGGCTAACAGATACTACAAAATTGTTGTCTTGCACCTTCAGGAAACTACATCAATAATAGACATCCACATGTAAACTCTAGTAATTATTCCTTAAGTTAAAACAACAGGCAGGATGCATAACTCCACACTCATTGACTCCAAATTCTAACTTCAAAGGGACATGCATGAAATTATTTCAACTTCAAAGGACAGACAAGCAATGCTTGATTTAGTTTTCTTTACAGCAGAGGGTAATGTTGTTACATTGTTTAAAGTTCAACATTTCACAGCATATTCTTTCAATTAAGAAAACAAGTCTGTAGTTCAACATTCATATTTACAAATGATAGAATTATGTAAAAAATCCTGTCTGGCTAGGCTGGCAGGCTTCACAGTCTCCTTTGGGAAAAACCACGTACCTGTGAACTACCACATAAGTGGCAGTACACTAAACACTGAAAGTCTGATAAGAGACCCAGGAACACAGTTGAACAGTGGTCTCACCTTTGATAACCACATAACCACAATAGCTAGAAAATCCTTTTACGTGGCACACCTCATCACTAAGGGCTTTTCATCCAAAAAAAAGAGGTCATTGTGTCTCTGTACTCTTTCCTCATTAGACCCATTAGAGAATACAATGCCCCATTTGGTATGTACCTCACAAGACATCTGCACCAACTAGAAAGGCTGCAGAAATACCTCACAAAAAGAATCCCAGGCCTAAAGCAGATGCCTTATGCTGACCTTCTAAAGAAACTCCAGCTTTACTCTGTCACATATCGCCTACTCAGAGACCATCTCTGCCTAAGATACAAGGCCATGTCAAACCCAGAGTTGTTGGACATGCTACACTTAAAGAAATCCTAATCCCTCCAAGCCACATGCTCCAGGGATCTTAACTTTGTCATCACAATGAATAGAACATGCTGGAGGGATAGGTTCCTGACCCAGAGATTCCCCATACTCTGGAATAGGCTGCCCATGCATGTCAGGCAGAACACCTCAATGGCCCTCTTCAAGAGGAACCCTGATGATTGGATGGGAGAAAGGAAATTCATCCCAGAGATCACATCAGTAGCCCTGCTAGACAGGGGTTCAGGAAAGTAAATATTCATGGGAAGCAATAGCCAGAGAATTGTTATTGCTGGGCTTGTATAGGCCCTAGGGCCGATAGCCTAGTACCTACCTAGGAACATATAAACCTATGGTCAGCTCTCTTTCAGGTGCTAGGATCTGCCCTATCACATGTGCATCAACTCTCTAAACAACAGATACTGTTATGACTCAGGCATAGTCTGTGTTGATGTGAACGACTTGAGATGTACCTCTCTGGACTATATGAAGAGAGACATGACTGAGCTCTCAGATTATGTGTCTCAGGCAGGTATGTCCCTAGTCTTAAGCAGCATTTTACTTTCACCTAGGATGATGGCTCACTGCAAACAGAAAATGATTGACTTCAATAATTGACTTAGTTTCTGGTGTCATTCTAAAGGGATCCAGTATGTGTCAGCCTAGGATGACATGATCAACAGACCTTGATGCTTTGTCAGAGGTGGTCTTCATCTGTCAACCCTGGGATTTTGGCTACTAGTCAAGGCTCTTGCCATCCCATAGTGCCTTCTCTAGGTAGTGTTTCAAGGACAAAATTCCCAATGTAAAAATTCCATCTAAAAACAGTCTCAAGGTTATGCTGCTAAATGGTAGGAGTCTTAACAGGAAACTGAACTCACTGGAAGCAGTCCTCACCTTGGAAGACACAGATATCTGTGCAGTCATAAAGACCTGGTTCAAGGCTGTGGAGTGCACCCCAGCCATACCAGGTTACACCTCCTTCCACATGTTTAGACCACAAACTGAAGGAGTGAAACTAAAGGAGGTGGTGTATCAGTGGTCATTAAAGATAAAAACACCTCCAGATTGGTTAAACACAATGATTTCCTGGAGGCTTCAGAAAAACACTTCCAGATTGGTTAAACAGAATGATTTCCTGGAGACTTCAGATGCAATTAACTTGGTAGGACACTTATTCAAGTCATTGCCAGCTACAGGACCCTCCATTAATCAGAAAATGCACTCTGCCTATTTGGTTTTACTTGAGTCTATCAAGATGCATCTGAACACCATGGTTTTGGGTGACTTTAACTACCCATCCATTGACTGGGCAAATTACTCGTGCTCAAACTCACTTGCCCAAAGGTTCCTTGACTTTGTTAACTTCATTGCCCTGAACCAGCTAGTTGACACCCCCATAAGGGGTGCCAAAATCCTGGATATGGTGTTTACCAATATGGGGGAGCCACTGTAGCACTCCCACTGTGAGGTCTTCCCTGGTGAGATCTGACCAAAAATCAGTCTCATTCAAACTATCATACCTGAACCCCCCACCCCCAGCAGCAACTAAACTAAAAAACTTCTCCAAAGCAGATTATAACCTCTTACAGGATGGTATAAATAGCTTCACTTCACCCCCCCCCCAAAGAAACTGGCAACTATGCTGAGTTCTACACCAATGCTTTATACAAATACCTGTATAACTGCATTGACTCAACCGTACTGGATAGGACCAAAATAAGCTCCTCAAGGAAGAGCAAATCTGCCTGGTAGACAATTGCCATTAACAGGCTTTACAATAAGAGGAAGAAATGTCTGTCTAAGAGTAAGAGGGAATGAGCCTTAAACTTGAAATGCTCCCTCCTCAACTTAAACAAGCAAATAAGACTTCTTGTGAAGTCCTTCAAAGCAACCTATGAATCCAAATTAGGTTCCTCAACTAAGGACAACCATAAGGAGCTCTTTAGTTACATTGTAACCTAAAAGGAAAGGCCCAGATTTGTGCCGAACTGGTAGTTAATGATACCACATACTCTGAATCAGTGGACATAGCTAACCTGTTGGCTGACAGATTCTGTGAAAACTTCACTACCCTGTCCTCACCACATGTACCCCATGACATCCCTACCACCTGTCCCCTACCTTGCATCTCTAAAGAGCAGGTCATAAACACCCCCTCTAAGCCAAAAAACACAGCATCTATGTGAGCTGATAACATCCCAGGCTGCATCCTACAATGGCACCAACAAGAATTAGTAACACCATTGAGTACTCTTTGCAATCATAGTCTAAGCACTGGCTTCATCCCAGCTGAATGGAAAATGGCCACCGTTATTCCCTTGCACAAAGGTGGTGCCTCCACTGACCCTGGAAACTATAGACCTATTTGTCTGACTAGCATTATCTGCAAGGCCATGGAGTGAATCATTATTGACCTTATCATCAAAGATATAGGTAATCTCCAAACACTTGACTCTACTGTTTCGATCTGTCAAAGGGAAATTATGCCTGTTAAACCTGGTGGAGTTCTTCGAGACAGTCACCAAGGCACTGAAAAAGGGGAAATATCTGCATACAGCCTACCTAGACTTATCCAAGGCTTTTGACACTATCCACCACTCAGGCATTATTGAGAAACTCACCTAGCTAGGTATCAACCCTTATATCATTAGATGGGTCACTAACTGGCTCACTGATAGAACACATATAGTTAAAATAGGGGAATCCATTTCCAACAGCAGATGTGTAACCAGTGGTGTTCCACATGAATCAGTCCTGGGACCTCTACTGTTTGGAATCTATTTATTTGAAGTACAAGGAAAAACTAAAGGTCTGTGGCTGACAAAGTTTGCTGATGACTGCAAACTGGGAGCAGCCATAGACTCTCCAAATGATGTCAACATCCTACAAGAGGGTCTTACATAAACAAATGATTGGTGCTAAAGTCATTGCCTAAACACAACACAAAAATGTATTATCATCCCTTTCAGTAAGAGCTATGTTCCTGCTAACTACCACTTCAACAGCAATACCCTAAGTATGCACTCAGTGGTGAGACACCTGGGCACACAAGTTGACCTCAAGCTTACCTTTGATTACCATGTCTCTATAGTGGTAAGAGGGCATTCTATATTGCTCATCTCATAAGTAAGTGCATTACTTCAAGAAAAAAGAAGTTATAACCTCCCTGTACACTTCCCTCATCAGGCCAATAATTGAGTACAATGCCCCTTTTGTTATGTATCTTTCCAAGCACCTGCAGCAATTGGAGAAACCACAAAGGTTCCACACAAGGAAAACTCAAGGTCTTCAGCATCTTTCCTATGGGGATCATCTGAAATCACTGTCACTTTATTCTGTTTCATACAGCCTAATCAGAGGTGATCGCTGCCTTGCATATAAGGCAATCTCTGACCCTGCTTTATTGGAAATGCTGCATATCTACAAGTCAAATGGCACACCGGTTACTCACTCGAAGACCGTAACCTGGTATGTGACATTAATAGAACCTGCTGGAGGGACAGAATTGTCTCCCAGAGGTTGCCACACCTTTAGAACAGACTCCCACTTCATGTCAAACAGGACACCTCATTGTCCCTCTTCAAATACGATCTGGATGATTCGATAGGCAGCCATAAATTCACCCTGGGGCTTCTACCTGTGTCCCTGCTCTACACGGGCATTAGGTGATGATCATAGAAATCAAGGTAGGACTTGGTTAGGCTTGTAAGGGCCCTAGGGTCATTAGCCTAGTAACTTCCTATGATCCTATGTCCCTCCATATGGGATGCCCCACTAATGACCATGGAAATTAGAGACCTATTAGACTTCGGAGTTTTATCTGTGAAGTCATGGTATACATCCTCACGTCCTCATTAATCAAGACATTAAAAAGTAAAGTTGGTTTTGTTAAGCATAGGTCATGTCTGCTTAATCTTGTAAGTTTCTTTGAAAAGGTAATTTAGGTAGTGGACAGTAGTCACACTGTCCATGCTGTTTAACTGAATCTGAACTAGGCATTCAATACCATACCACATGATGGAACTGTAAATAAGTTAATGGCCTTAAAAGATTGATCCTTATGTGGTAAAATGGATTGTAAACTGACTCAAGGACAGAACATCTGCTGTCAGAGTTGGTAATCCATCCTTATTCAGGTAAAGGTGACCAGTGGCAACCTGTAATTCTCTGCTGGCCCCCTCTTATTTGTCATTTACTTCTCTAACCTTAAAACTAATAAAAAATGATCTCTAGTTAAATTACCAATGATTGTAGGCTGGGGGTACTTATACCTTTAAAAGGAATTAGCACAAGTAAATTCTTGGTGCTATGAAAAGGGACTAAAAATGTAATACTGTTTCCTTTGGTAAGCAGAAAATTCCTGCAACCTATTGTATCAGTAAAACCCATTATCTAGTGTGGCAGTATTCAGGGACTTGGGCACGTGGGCCAGTGGCTGCCTCTCCTTCAATCACCACGTAGCGACAGCAGTTAGAAATCTTTCTATATTTCACAACTAATCACCAAAGACATCTCTTGCAAAACCCAAGGAAGTTATTGTTCTCCTATAATTTGCTCTGGTTAGAACCTTTGTGTGTATCTTTTGGCTTTTCCCGGTTAGGGGTCGCCACAGTGGAACTCTGGTCCGCTAATGATTGGCAGTAGATTTTTACATACCGAGTTGCCAGCCCTGATGCACAACCTTCAATGAAGGTATGCCCATTCACCCATGTCTCCACACAGAAGACGCTTTAGCTGAGAATCGAACAGGACAACATCTTCCTGTGAGGCGACAACGCTACCGCAGCACCACCACCGTGGTATGCATCTCACTAAGCTTATCAAAAAAAAAAAAAAAAAACTCAGATTTTTTTGAATAAAAAGGATGCCTGGCCTCAGAAATATTTATCGTGTGAGGCTGAAATCCCTACCCCTCTACCCCGTGTAATTTAGGTTCTTCAGGGGACACCTGTGCCTAGATTATCACATGCCTCACTCTCAGGGATCCTGCTATCTGTGAACTGCTTTTTCTCGATAAGTAAAATAGCGCAACCAATATTACAACAAGATATTTCAATTTAGATCAAGAAATCAATAAAACTAAACAAAGGAATAGGTTCATTACCCAGCACCTCTGCTTGCTCTGGAATAGGCACCCATTCTATGTCAAATGGTGTGATTCCCTGTTTACCTTCAAACATAGTGTCCACAGTTGGATGAGTCCCTGAAAATTCACTCTGGGACTTGAAGGCCTTGCACTTCTTGAAAAGGGGCTCAGCATGTCCAGAGAGGCAAGCATTTAAGGATTTAAGAAATTCCTTGCATAGTGTTTTGTTATTTATGTTATTTAGATACAAAGCATTATATTTAGGTATAAACTGGGCCTCTTTTTTTGTAATTGTTTTATTTTATCAACAGTGAGTGCAGTAAGCATTTGTTAAAATATACCAAACTTTATAAAAAAGTTATGATTTCTGTCATGAAACTGGAAAATGTAGTGTCACTCGACTTTTGTCTTGCCTGTTGCATACATCTCTAGAATGTTTTACTATATAGCAATATACTTGTCTAACTTTCTCTCATATATAACACTTCAAGGTAGTGTCGAACACGACTAAGGCAATAGACCACTCCTTCTAATTTACAGTCAAAATGCCCTCCTGGCAAATGTATGTTCTCAGTATTTATTTTATGTTCTAAACATGGTCAGGAATAAAAGCAAAGCAATATCTAGAGCATAGAAAAGTACCAAAAATCCCTTCCTGATATAATTCTCTTAGTTAAGAAGTAATTAATATATATTCTATAATTTCCTGTATGTAACTTTCAAATTTTCTGTTTCCACTACAGCCAGCAATGAATGTGTTTAAAGAATGGATAAATGCTCAGATAATATTGCATCTTTTTACTTGATCTACACATCTATTTATTTATGAATGCATACATGCATGAATGTATTTATTTACATGTTGCTACATTTTGGTGCATAATCAGTTAAAAGTGCAGATCTGTTTAATTTTCTTGCTGTAATTGTCTTATCTCTTTTCTTTGATGTATATCTCTTTCACCTTATCATATGTATTTGCAACATAATGTTGCCATATCCTTTCTCATTTAATCTACTTTATATATTCTTTATTGCTTCTTCAAAGGCCTTATCTTTTGAGAACAATCTTCACTTTCCTAAAAGCCTCCTTAAAGCAAAAATCTTATTATTGCTGAGATTGACAATTCCATGTATGCAAAAATATATTTCCTAAGGTTCCTTTTATACAAAATTGGGGTTCAACTGTTTCCCTCTGATATACGTTTCATAGCTTCATAGGTTTATAGGAGATTATTAGGCTAATGGCCCTAGCGCCTTTACAAGTCTAGCCATGTTATACCTATGTTCCCTATTTGACCTTGGTTAGATGGTCATACAGAGTGAGTCTATAATCAGTACCAACTACCCCTGTCCATGAGGGACATGGGTGCCCCCTCTGGGGTGAACTTATGGTCTCTCATCCGATTGTCTAAGTTGCCCTTAAATAGGGTCATTAATGAGCTCTGCTTCACGTAAATTGGGAGTTAATTTCAGAGGAGCATCAGTCTCTGGGATATATATCCGTCTCTCCAGGAACATGATTTTATCTTCATTCACTTGTCCTGCATGACTAATGACCATTATTCCATATCCTTTACATGTTAAATGTCAGACTCTCCTTTATAGTTGAGCATTAGGTTTATGCTTCTCCTATTTGTGGATAAAAGAAAAAAATGCCTTGGGGATTAGAATCTTGGGACTACATTTGCTGAAAACATCTTGCTGAATAACAGTTTGTGTTTTTGCAGGGAGGCAAGTCCCCCTGCACCTCTGATGTGGGTGCCAAGCTGCCCACACCTCTGAACTTATATATTTCAACTCCAAGGTTGCACTTACTCAAAAAAGTGGGAAATTCCCCCAAAAGGGAATCATGTCTTGCAAAAGTTGCTAAACATTATTTCCTCTGGAGGAAGTCCAATCATCAGCAAGCAGAAGCTTGGTATTTTAAGCTCGAGAGGTCAAGAAACATCCACCATTATGCATTTCTAAAAAGCTTTACTATCTTTTGAAAAACATAGACAGTGTTATATGCTACTGATTCTTCATTAAATAATTAGTAAAATGGCATTTTACTGTGGGAAAAAGTTGAAAAGATGAAACAGCTGAAATGGAAAAAGAAGTGGTAACTTTATGAAGCTAGAAAAATAAGGTACCAGCTGCCAATAAAAATTAAATAAGCAAAATATAAATTTGTTCATATTTGTTATTTCTTTATTGTGTGAAGAAGACTTGTTTGATAGTATAGCTCCACTGAATGATTTTTATAGGTTCATAGGTTAATACTAGGCTATCTGCCCTTGTGGGCCATTTTAACCCTAGCCAATTACCCCATGTGAGAATAAAAGCCTGCACCTTGTGTCTGAAGGGTAAACAACTTAACCATTATGCCAACCTTGTTTACTTGGAAAGTGCGAATAGGACAGATCCCATTTTCAGCACAGGCCCTGGAAGAAAAGCTCCAAAGTATTATAAAGCATTTTAAGAATAATAATTGTACAGTCTTTAAAAATAAAATAAAATAAAATAAAAATGTAAATAGTTCTACCAAATTAGACATAATATGAAAACATTGGTTAACAATAGATACAAGTTATATGACAATGACTTAATAGTTAAAGAAATTTTAGCCAGTTTATACAGAAATTAAAGGTAAGTTAGGATGATAGAAACAAGAATTGCACTATGAAATGAGAGAAAAGCATGCTTATGGTATATTTAGAGAGAAAGCCAGGGCAGAGAAATTAATAAGGGAGTGAGTGAAGAAGGGAGAGTAAGGAGATATAAGACATGAATAGGTATTTGTCCGCATTTAAGATTATAGTTTATCCTGCTGTTGAGCAAAAACAGAGAATGCTTTTGTCTAGAAAATCTTTCAGAGGGAGGGTATTTAACTGATGGATAGAGATAAGGAATTTTGGCCTTAACAACATGGTATGACTACATGCAATGTCCAGCAAATTTGATAGGTTGGTGGACAGACAGGAGTTTTTGGTCATAGGATCATAATGACCGACTAGACACATAGCTGTGCAGAATGTTATTTAGTGCTGGACAAGCAGACGGATTCTGGATAATTTTATAGGTGGCAAGAAGGTCTCTATATTAGTTCATTGAAGCTTCACTTCAGCAAACCTTTGTTTATCGAATAAAAAACATTAAACGTTCCTTGCAGCAAATGTTCACATCAGCAAAGGATTTACACAGAGAAAGGAACTAGTTGGCCGATATAAGGAAATGTGCCCTTTTCCCCACTGTAGTGCGAACATGGAGTTGGTATATATAGTTGGTGATTAGGTTTAAAATACTCCAGTGTGTGTTATGGAAAATGTTGGACAAGTAGTTACTTTCCCATGTACGGCATTCAGTGAAGTGAATGTTTGATGATTTTTATTCCGTGAATGGAGGGTTGCTGAAGTGAACCTATGATGAACTAATATAAACCTGGTAAGAAGGTATGTATATGTAAGTTGATGTGATAGTTCGAACCAATTTAGTCCTTTTAGTGCTATACAGTGGTAGGTTCTGAAAGGGATATTGGTTGCAAATTTAGCAACTTTCTTATAACATTGTTCAAGTTTTGATTTTTGTGAAGCCTGGGGGTTAGTAAGCATGGGAGCACCATAAAGAAGTGTGGGGAGGAGATACTTAGTGGCAAGTGTAGATTTAGTTGCGTCAGTGAAAAAGCTTTTAGCTCCATAAAGCTTCCCTAGTTTTTGATGAGTTTTTTTTATCCAATTTTGTGTATGCAGGTCAAATTTAAGGTTATTTTCTGCTATCATCCCTAATAATTTGCTATGAGAAGAGACTTTAATGGTTGTATTATCAAAAGAGAGGAGTTTAATTTTTTTTTAGTGGGAGAGGCATTTGGGGAAAAATGGTAGTTTGTTTTTTCAGAGTTGAGCATGAGTTGTGAGTTATAAAGCCATGTTTCAGTTGCTGTTAGAGCTTCCTGAGTAATTTTGTTGGAGATGTGACATGATGTCAGATGTGCAAATGAGTGTGGAGTCATCTGTGTACTGTATTAGGGAAGCCTGTTTTGTGGATGTGTGGAGGGTGTTGATGAGAATGTTAAAGAGGAGAGGACCAAGGATAGAGCATTGCGGTACACCAGTGGTGACTTGGAGGTATGGAGAGGGGGTGGAGTGCCATTTTCCTGACTGATACCTATTGGATAGATAGATTTTGGTGTGTGGGGAGTGCCTTCTGTGTGGAGTCTGCATGTTGCATGTCCTCCCCACGATTGGATGGGCGTTCAAAAGACATGCGTAAATGGGCATGCCTTCGTTGAAGGTTGGACATCAAGCTGGCACTTCAGCGTTCATGAAAATCTACTGCCAATCATTAGCGGACTGGAGTTCCGCTGTGGCAACCCCTAACCGGGAAAAGCCGAAAGACAAACAACAACAAGAAGGGTGAGCTGAGAGAGACCTAGTGAGGACATTTGATCTAGACATTTGCTGTGATACACTGTTCTGAAGGCTTTGAGACAAGGTAAGTAGTGCTATCAGCTGCTATTTTAAGATATTCACTTGAAGAGTTAGGTGAAATACAGCATAGTTTCAGTTTGCTTAAAAGTAGTTTTATATAGGATGTGGTCACTAGTTTGAAACTGAAAGTGGATATGGTGATATGTGGTTGCTGGGTAGGGTTAAGTTAGATGTTGGGGAATCCTTATTTACAGATGCCGTACTATCTATGAAGTAAGAGCTGAAATGCATTGTGGTTTCAAGTGAGGAGTTATTGGTAGAGGGGTTAGGATTGAATTCACGACCAGGATGCATGATTTCTTTAATGGCGTTCCAGATTTTTAAGGGTTGTGTTTACTATTATTCTGAATGTGTTTTACTTCATTAATACAATTTTTAGTATGATTGCAAATCCTTCTGAAGTTTTGAAGAAATGATGGCGTTTTCGATTTTTGCCGCTCTTTGCATGCTTTTTCTGCATTATGTTTCAACATTCTTTTCATGTTGGGTAACCAGATTGGATTATTTATTTTTGGTCTTTTCATTGTAGGAGAAACAAGGCTATTTAGGATATTCAGGAAAGTGCTATTAAATTAATTTACAACATCATCAAAGGGGAGCATTTTTACGATGTTCCAGTTAAAAGATGATGGGTTAGTGATGAGTATTTCAGGGTTAAACTTGGAAAAGTTGTGTGTTTTATAAACATGCGGTTTAAGTGAAAGTGTGAGATGTGTGGTTGTATAGAGGATCACTGAGGCAGTCAGACATTGTACCTGACGTAGTGTATTTGTGAGTGTCCGATACTAGGATCCAGTCTAATAGGGAATTTGATGTATTGCTGTGATGTGTGAGGCTATTAATTAATTGTGTGAACCCAAATAAGTTTATGCTAGACGTAGGGGAGTTAGAGTTTATGTCAAACCAACTGACATTCACATCACCTAGTACTGTGGAATTGTTATGGATATCCAATGTAGAATATCTTCACGTATAGCTGTATTGTTGCAGATGCAAAGAACAGTGATACATATTTCTTTATAATTGTTTAATTTCAGGAAAGTTATAAGAAATTTTGCTGAACTGAGCTTTGGTATTTGTTTGTTGTAAGGGGAAACGTGGTAGTTGTTAATAAATATTAAAGCAATACATACACCTTTCCTTTTGATACGGTATTATGGATGATATTATAACTAGGAGGTGGGGAGGTGTAGCTTTGGAGTTGTTATATTGGGTTTAAGTGAAGTTTCAGTTACAGCGAGAATATCAGGCTTATGTTGTGTAATCCAGGCATGTAGTTCAGCAATTTTATTTCTTATGCTTCTAATATTTATGGCAGCAAGTGTTAGATTTCCGGGGTTGGAGGTTGACCATTGTAGGGTCAGAGGAGTGTGTTGAATAGAATTGTCTTGATGTTATTGTGATAGGTGAGGCCATGATTAGGGTAAATGTCTCCTCAAAGAAGGATTTTAGTGTATTGGAGAATTATTGATGCTGTTTTTTGGAGATATTATCCCTCATCTAGTCATCACATACTGATTTATCATTCCATGATTTGTTAAAAAGAGTATCCAGAGGTGTTATTAGGTTGGCTTATAGTCCTTTCAGAGTTTCAAGGTAAATTCTATCTGGTAGTATTTGAAATGAAAATAAAACCCAGGACCCCTGCTAACCCTGGATAATTTAGGAACTGTTCTAATGTAAACACCCTACTATTACGTGATAACCTGGCAAAATTTCAGGCCCCCCCAATCCTGAGAGCACTGTTATCTCCCTGGTAGAACCCTAATATCAATAGGTTATATAACACAAACTAATGAAAAATATATCCAACAGGTCTGATGATGGCTGGTATTACGCAGCCGAAAGCGCTTACAAATAAATTCCTCTCTTGATTTATTCATCATTGTCCGTTTGATTGCCCTTGTGTTGTTGGATATATTTTTCATTAGGTTATATAACAAAAGGAAGAAAGTTATAGCAAACGTTAGGAAGTGCAATGACCAGCACAACAAAAAAAAAGTCTCTCATCAATACAAATAAGCAACTAAGAGGACATAATCAAGTCTACCAAAGCCAAATTTGAGGTAAAAATGTGCTTCCAGGCCAAGGACAGCCGTAAGGCTTTCTTTAACTATGTCTACAATCTTGAAGGCAGTACACAACAATGTGTGTAAATGGAGTGAACTATAATGAGCCAGGCATACCTCTCAACTGTACAGATTTTTGGAGAATGTCCAGATTTTTGTCTCATATTTTTGGTGTGTTCCTCCTAAAATCTGTCCCTTTCTGGCAAATAGCTGAGGATTGAAGTCATTAAATAATGACACACATTTGAGTTTAAGACTCCGCATCCTTCAGAAAATTTATGCTAATACAAAACCTATTTTTCTATCAACTTTCTAAGTTTGTAAGGGCAATATTTAAAATCTGTTCCTACCCCCCCCCCCACACCATTTTAGGCTCTGTCTAGATTTTTTGCTCTAACAGGTTGGGAGGTATGGAGCCAGACAATATAGCAAATCTAGAGGCTGAAAAACTCAGCCCTAATTTTATTCCCTCTCCCCTCCTGTAGAGATACCACTGAAAATACTCGAAGTATAATTAGGGAGCAGATCCTCGACACACTCTCCAAGAACAAAAATGCTGCATTGATGGATCCTGATAAGATCCCAAAATGCTTCCTAAACAGCATGAAATATGACCCATTCGGAACCACTGGAGTCACTATTTAAACATAACCTCCAGACAGGCTTTGTGCCATGCAAAAGAGAAATGCAACAATCATCACTTTACACAGGGGTGTGCAATCTACAGGTCCAGCTATAAACTCATTAGATTGACTAGTATCATAATCAAAGCCATAATAAAGAATTATGATGGAAATGATTAATAATGACATAGGAAACCCCTAGACACTGGTCCCAACACAGTTTGATTTCTCAAGGGCATAGCATGCATACCTAACCTGGCGGAATTCTGCAAGATCATCAAAGCAAAGGCCTACCTTGACCTGCCAAGACACTTGATGCAATAGCTCATTTGGGCATTATAGACAAACTTGTGGACTTAGGTATAAACCCCTGTGTCAACCACTGGAAATCTGGGTGTTTTTTGGATAGGACCCAAGAAGTTAGGATAGGAAAATGCACCTCCACAAAGAAGCCCGTTACTAGCAGAGCCCCATAGTGCTCTATGCTGTGTGTGTGTTCCTTTTTGACATCTACTTCAATGAAGGCAAGACCAACATTAGGGGCCTCTGGCAGACCAAGTTTGCAGAAGGCTCAGTGGTGGCTCGTGCTATTGGGCTGCAGGACTGCAGCCCCCCTAGCTGTAAAAAAATGAAAACTAGAATAAATAAAATCCTGGAATGTGTTTACAACTGCATAGACTGGAAGGGATTCAAACTGCAAGGGCTGCAGTCTTTGTATGCTCAGAACAAACTAGAGGCAGTGCATACATGCCTAATCGGCATTTCAGCACCAAGAAACAGGAGTTGCTGTTGCTTTGAATGTAGTAAACTGGACTTTTGCTTTGCTTATTTTGAATGGGACTCTGCATCCAGAGTGAGCAGGATTCACTCAGGTACTGGCTTTTCATGGAGTGGAGAGCGTGTTGGATTCACTCAGGTATGTGGAGTGTGTGTGTGTTGGATTCACTCAGGTACATGCAGTGTGTGTGTGTGTGTGTGTGTGTGTGTTGGATTCACTCAGGTATGTGGAGTGTGTATGTGTTGTATTCAGTCAGGTACGTGGAGTGCGTATGTTGGATTCACTCAGGTACGTGGTGTGTGTTGGATTCACTCTGGTGCGTGGAGTGTGTGTGTGTGCATGTGTGTGCGCGTGTGTGTGTGCGTGTGTGTGTGTGTGTGTGTGTGTGTGTGTGTGTGTGTGTGTGTGTGTGTGTGTGTGTGTGTGTTGAATTCACTGAGGTATGTGGAGTGTGTGTGTTGGATTCACTCAGGTACGTGGTGTGTGTTGGATTCACTGAGGTACATGAAGTGTGTGTGTTGGATTCACTCAAGTATGTGGAGTGTGTGTGTTTGTGTGTGTGTGTGCGTGTGTGTGTTGGATTCACTGAGGTACATGAAGTGTGTGTGTTGGATATACTTAGGTACGTGGATTGTGTGTGTTGGATTCACTCAGGTAAGTGGAGTGTGTTAGATTCCTTCAGGTACATGGAGTGTTTGTGTGTTGGATTCACTCAGGTACATGGAGTGTGTATGTGTGTTGGATTCACTCATGTACATGTAGCGTGTGTGTGTTGGATTCACTCAGGTATGTGGTGTGTGTTGGAATCACTGAGGTACATGGAGTGTGTGTGTTGGATTCACTCAGGTACTTGGAGTGTGTTTGTTGGAGTCACTCAGGTACATGGAGTGTGTGTGTTGGAGTCACTCAGGTACGTGGAGTGTGTTGGATTCACTCAGGTACATGGAGTGCATGTGTGTTGGATTCACTCAGGTACGTGAAGTGTGTGTGTGTTGGATTCACTCAGGTACATGGAGTGTGTGTGTGTTGGATTTACTCAGGTACGTGGAGTGTGTGTTGGATTCACTCAGGTACGTGGAGTGTGTTTCTGTGTTGGATTCACTCAGGTACTTGGAGTGCGTGTGTGTTGGATTCATTCAGGTATGTGGAGAGTGTGTGTGTTGGATTCACTCAGGTACGTGGAATGTGTGTGTTGGATTCACTAGGATATGTTCATAGGTTCATAGGTTCATAGGTAGATACTAGGCTACCATGCGTATCACTCAGGTACGTGGAGTGTGCTGGATTCACTCAGGTACAGGAGTGTGTGTGTGTTGCATTCACTCAGATACATGGAGTGTGTGTGTGTTGGATTCACTTGGGTACATGGCGTGTCTGTGTGTTGGATTCTCTCAAGTACATGGACGGTATGTGTTGGATTCACTCAGGTGCATGGAGTGGGTATTTTGGATTCACTCAGGTATGTGAAGTGTGTGTTGGATTCACTCAGGTACATAGACTGTGTATGATGGATTCACTCAGGTATGTGGGGTGTGTTGGATTCACTCAGGTACATGGAGTGTGTGTGCGTTGGACTCACTCAGGTACGTGGAGTGTGTGCATTGGATTCACTCAGGTACGTGGAGTGTGTGTGTTGGATTCACTCAGATACATGGTGTGTGTTAGATTCCCTCAGGTATGTGGAGTGTGTGTATGTGTGTGTGTGTGTGTGTGTGTGTGTGTGTGTGTGTGTGTGTGTGTGTGTGTGTTGGATTCACTCAAGTATGTGGAGTGTGTGTGTGTGTGTGTGTGTGTGTGTGTGTGTGTGTGTGTGTGTGTGTGTGTGTGTGTGTGTGTGTGGTTGGATTCACTGAGGTACGTGGAGTGTGTGTGTTGGATTCACTCAGGTACGTGGAGTGTGTTGGATTCACTCAGGTACATGGAGTGTGTGTGTGTGTGTGTTTGTGTTGGATTCACTCAGGTACGTGGTGTGTGTTGGATTCACTGAGGTACATGAAGTGTGTGTGTTCGATTCACTTAGGTACCAGGAGTGTGTATTTTTTGGATTCACTCAGGTACATGGAGTGTGTTGGATTCCATCAGGTACATGGAGTGTTAGTGTATTTGATTCACTCAGGTACATAGAGTGCGTGTGTGTGTTGGATTCACTCAGGTACATGGAGTGTGTGTGTGTTGGATTCACTCAGGTACATGGAGTGTGTTTGTGTTGGATTCACTCAGGTACGTGGTGTGTGTTGGATTCACTCAGGTACGTGGAGTGTGTGTGTGTGTGTGTGTGTGTGTGTGTGTGTGTGTGTGTGTGTGTGTGTGTGTGTGTGTATGTGTGTTGGAATCACTGAGGTACATGGAGTGTGTGTGTTGGATTCACTCAGATAGTTGGAGTGTGTTTGTTGGAGTCACTCAGGTACATGGAGTGTGTGTGTTGGAGTCACTCAGGTACGTGGGGTGTGCTGGATTCACTCAGGTACAGGAGTGTGTGTGTGTTGCATTCACTCAGATACATGGAGTGTGTGTGTGTGTTGGATTCACTTGGATACATGGCATGTCTGTGTGTTGGATTCTCTCAAGTACATGGACGGTGTGTGTTGGATTTACTCAGGTACATGGAGTGTGTATTTTGGATTCACTCAGGTATGTGGAGTGTGTGTTGGATTCACTCAGATACATGGACTGTGTATGATGGATTCACTCAGGTATGTGGGGTGTGTTGGATTCACTCAGGTACATGGAGTGTGTGTGCGTTGGACTCACTCAGGTACGTGGAGTGTGTTTGTGTTGGATTCACTCAGGTACGTGGTACGTGTTGGATTCACTCAGGTATATGGAGTGTGTGTGTTTGGATTCACTCAGGTACGTGGAGTGTGTGTGTGTTGGATTCACTCAGGTACGTGGAGTGTGTATGTTGGATTCACTCAGGTATGTGGTGTGTGTTGGATTCACACAGGCACGTGGAGTGTGTGTATGTTGGATTCACTCAGGTACGTGGAGTGTATGTGTGTGTGTTGGATTCACTCAGGGACGTGGAGTGTGTTTGTGTTGGATTCACTCAGGTACGTGGAGTGTGTATGTTGGATTCACTCAGGTACGTGGAGTGTGTGTGTTGGATTCACTCAGGTACATGGAGTGTGTGTGCTGGATTCACGCAGGTATGTGGGGTGTGTTGGATTCACTCATGTACGTGGTGTGTGTTGGATTCACTCAGGTATGTGGAGTGTGTGTGTGTGTGTGTGTGTGTGTGTGTGTGTGTGTGTGTGTGTGTTGGATTCACTCAGGTACGTGGTGTGTGTGTGTGTGTGTGTGTGTGTGTGTGTGTGTGTGTGTGTGTGTGTGTGTGTGTGTGTGTGTGTGTGTGTGTGTGTTGGATTCACTGAGGTATGTGGAGTGTGTGTGTTGGATTCACTCAGGTACGTGGAGTGAGTTGGATTCAGTCAGGTACATGGAGTGTGTGTGTGTGTGTCTTGGATTCACTCAGGTACATGGATTGTGTATGCATTGGATTCACTCAGGTACGTGGAGTGTGTGTGTGTTGGATTCACTCAGGTACGTGGTGTGTGTTGGATTCACTCAGGTATGTGGAGTGTGTGTGTGTGTGTGTGTGTGTGTGTGTGTGTGTGTGTGTGTGTGTGTGTGTGTGTGTGTGTGTGTGTGTGTGTGTGTTGGATTCACTCAGGTACATGGTGTGTGTGTGTGTGTTGGATTCACTGGTGTGCGTGGAGTTAGTGTGTTGGATTCACTCAGGTACGTGGAGTATTTTGGAATCAGTCAGGTACATGGAGTGTGTGTGTTGGATTTACAAAGGTACGTGGAGTGTGTGTGTGTTGGATTCACTCAGGTACGTGGTGTGTGTTGGATTCACTCAGGTACGTGGAGTGTGTGTGTATTGGATTCACTCAGGTACGTGGTGTCTGTTGGATTCACTGAGGTACGTGGAGTGTGTGTATGTGTTGGATTCACTGAGGTACATGGAGTGTGTGTGCCAGATTCACTTAGGTATGTGGCGTGTGTGTGTTGGATTCACTCAGGTATGTGGAGTGTGTTGGTTTCAGTCAGGTACATGGAGTTTTTGTGTATTGGATTCACTTTAGTACATGGAGTGTGTGTGTTGGATTCAGTCAGGTACATAGAGTGTATGTGTTGGAGTCACTCAGGTATGTGGAATGTGTGTGTTAGATTCACTCAGGTATGTGGAGTTTGTTGGATTCAGTCAGGTACATGGAGTGTGTCTGTGTTGGATTCACTCAGCTACATGAAGTGTGTGTGTGTTGGATCCACTCAGGTATGTGGTGTGTGTTGGATTCACTCAGGTATGTGGTGTGTGTTGGATTCACTGAGGTAATGAAGTGTGTGTGTTCGATTCACTTAGGTACAGGGAGTATGTATGTGTCAGATTCACTCAGGTACATGGAGTGTGTTGGATTCCATCAGGTACATGGAGTGTTTGTGTATTTGATTCACTCAGGTACATAGAGTGCGTGTGTGTGTTGGATTCACTCAGGTACATGGAGTGTGTGTGTGTTGGATTCACTCAGGTACGTGGAGTGTGTTTTTGTTGGATTCACTCAGGTACGTGGTGTGTGTTGGATTCACTCAGGTACGTGGAGTGTGTGCATGTGTGTGTGTGTGTGTGTGTGTGTGTGTGTGTGTGTGTGTGTGTGTGTGTGTGTGTGTGTATGTGTGTTGGAATCACTGAAGTACATGAAGTGTGTGTGTTGGATTCACTCAGGTACTTGGAGTGTGTTTGTTGGAGTCACTCAGGTACATGGAGTGTGTGTGTTGGAGTCACTCAGGTACGTGGAGTGTGTTGGATTTACTCAGGTATAGGAGTGTGTGTGTGTTGGATTCACTCAGATACATGGAGTGTGTGTGTGTGTGTGTGTGTGTGTGTGTGTGTGTGTGTGTTGGATTCACTTGGGTAAATGGCGTGTCTGTGTGTTGGATTCTCTCAGGTACATGGACGGTGTGTGTTGGATTCACTCAGGTACGTGGAGTGTGTATTTTGGATTCACTCAGGTATGTGGAGTGTGTGTTGGATTCACTCAGGTACATGGACTGTGTATGATGGATTCACTCAGGTATGTGGGGTGTGTTGGATTCACTCAGGTACATGGAATGTGTGTGCGTTGGACTCACTCAGGTATGTGGAGTGTGTTTGTGTTGGATTCACTCAGGTACGTGGTATGTGTTGGATTCACTCAGTTATGTGGAGTGTGTGTGTGTTGGATTCACTCAGGTACGTGGAGTGTGTGTGTGTTGGATTCACTCAGGTACATGGAGTGTGTATGTTGGATTCACTCAGGTATGTGGTATGTGTTGGATTCACTCAGTTATGTGGAGTGTGTGTGTGTTGGATTCACTCAGGTACGTGGAGTGTGTGTATGTTGGATTCACTCAGGTACGTGGAGTGTATGTGTGTATGTTGGATTCACTCAGGGACGTGGAGTGTGTGTGTTGGATTCACTCAGGTACGTGGAGTGTGTGTGCTGGATTCACGCAGGTATGTGGGGTGTGTTGGATTTACTCAGGTACATGGAGCGTGTGTGCATTGGATTTACTCAGGTACATGGAGTGTGTGTGTGTGTGTTGGATTCACTCATGTACGTGTTGGATTCACTCAGGTATGTGGAGTGTGTGTGTGTGTGTGTGTGTGTGTGTGTGTGTGTGTGTGTGTGTGTGTGTGTGTGTGTGTGTGTGTGTGTGTGTGTGTGTTTGTGTCTGTGTGTGTTGGATTCACTCAGGTACGTGGTGTGTGTGTGTGTGTGTGTGTGTGTGTGTGTGTGTGTGTGTGTGTGTGTGTGTGTGTGTGTGTGTGTGTGTGTATGTGTTGGATTCACTGAGCTATGTGGAGTGTGTGTGTTGGATTCACTCAGGTACGTGGAGTGTGTTGGATTCAGTCAGGTACATGGAGTGTGTGTATGTGTGTCTTGGATTCACTCAGGTACATGGATTGTTTGTGCATTGGATTCACTCAGGTACGTGGAGTGTGTGTGTGTGTTGGATTCACTCAGGTACGTGGTGTGTGTTGGATTCACTCAGGTATGTGGAGTGTGTGTGTGTGTGTGTGTGTGTGTGTGTGTGTGTGTGTGTGTGTGTGTGTGTGTGTGTGTGTGTGTGTGTGTGTGTGTGTGTGTGTTGGATTCACTGAGGTATGTGGAGTGTGTGTGTTGGATTCACTCAGGTACGTGGAGTGTGTTGGATTCAGTCAGGTACATGGAGTGTGTGTGTGTGTGTGTGTCTTGGATTCACTCAGGTACATGGATTGTTTGTGCATTGGATTCACTCAGGTACGTGGAGTGTGTGTGTGTGTTGGATTCACTCAGGTACGTGGTGTGTGTTGGATTCACTCAGGTATATGGAGTGTGTGTGTGTGTGTGTGTGTGTGTGTGTGTGTGTGTGTGTGTGTGTGTGTGTGTGTGTGTGTGTGTGTTGGATTCACTGAGGTATGTGGAGTGTGTGTGTTGGATTCACTCAGGTACGTGGAGTGTGTTGGATTCAATCAGGTACATGGAGTGTGTGTGTGTGTCTTGGATTCACTCAGGTACATGGATTGTTTGTGCATTGGATTCACTCAGGTACGTGGAGTGTGTGTGTGTGTTGGATTCACTCAGGTACGTGGTGTGTGTTGGATTCACTCAGGTATGTGGAGTGTGTGTGTGTGTGTGTGTGTGTGTGTGTGTGTGTGTGTGTGTGTGTGTGTGTTGGATTCACTGAGGTATGTGGAGTGTGTGTATTGGATTCACTCAGGTACGTGGAGTGTGTTGGATTCAGTCAGGTACATGGAGTGTGTGTGTGTGTGTGTGTGTCTTGGATTCACTCAGGTACATGGATTGTTTGTGCATTGGATTCACTCAGGTACGTGGAGTGTGTGTGTGTGTGTTGGATTCACTCAGGTACGTGGTGTGTGTTGGATTCACTCAGTTATATGGAGTCTGTGTGTGTGTGTGTGTGTGTGTGTGTGTGTGTGTGTGTGTGTGTGTGTGTGTGTGTGTGTGTGTTGGATTCACTGAGGTATGTGGAGTGTGTGTGTTGGATTCACTCAGGTACGTGGAGTGTGTTGGATTCACTCAGGTATGTGAAGTGTGTGTGTGTGTGTGTGTGTGTGTGTGTGTGTGTGTGTGTGTGTGTGTGTGTGTGTGTGTGTGTGTGTGTGTGTGTGTGTGTGTGTGTGTGTGTGTGTGTGTTGGATTCACTCAGGTACGTGGAGTGTGTGTGTGTGTTGGATTCACTGGTGTGCGTGGAGTGTGTGTGTTGGATTCACTCAGGTACGTGGAGTGTTTTGGAATCAGTCAGGTACATGGAGTGTGTGTGTTGGATTTACAAAGGTATGTGGAGGGTTTGTGTGTGTGTGTGTTGGATTCACTCAGGTACGTGGAGTGCGTGTGTGTTGGATTCACTCAGGTACGTGGTGTGTGTTGGATTCACTCAGGTACGTGGAGTGTGTGTGTGTGTTGGATTCACTGAGGTACATGGAGTGTGTGTGTCAGATTCACTTAGGTATGTGGCGTGTGTGTGTTGGATTCACTCAGGTACGTGGAGTGTGTTGGTTTCAGTCAGATACATGGAGTGTTTGTGTGTTGGATTCACTTTAGTACATGGAGTGTGTGTGTTGGATTCAGTCAGGTACATAGACTGTATGTGTTGGAGTCACTCAGGTATGTGGAGTGTGTGTGTTAGATTCACTCAGGTATGTGGAGTGTGCTGGATTCAGTCAGGTACATGGAGTGTGTCTGCATTGGATTCACTCAGCTACATGGAGTGTGTATGTGTTGGATCCACTCAGGTACTTGGAGTGTGTGTTTATTGGATTCACTGAGGTACATGGAGTGTGTATGTGTGTGTTGGATTCACTCAGGTATGTGGTGTGTGTTGGATTCACTCAGGTACGTGGAGTGTGTGCATTGGATTCACTGAGGTGCATGGAGTGATGTGTGTGTTGGATTCACTCAGGTGTGTGGAGTGTGTGTGTGGAGTCACTCAGGTGCATGGAGTGTGTTGGATTCACTCACGTACGTGGAGTGTGTGTGTGTTAGATTCACTCAGGTATGTGGAGTGTGTGTGTTTTGGATTCACTCAGGTACGTGGTGTGTGTTGGATTCACTCAGGTATGTGGAGTATGTGTGTGTGTGTGTGTGTGTGTGTGTGTGTGTGTGTGTGTGTGTGTGTGTGTGTGTGTTTGTGTGTGTGTGTTTGTGTGTGTGTGCATGTGTGTTGGAATCACTGAGGTACATGGAGTGTGTGTGTTGGATTCACTCAGATAGTTGGAGTGTGTTTGTTGGAGTCACTCAGGTACATGGAGTGTGTGTGTTGGAGTCACTCAGGTACGTGGAGTGTGCTGGATTCACTCAGGTACAGGAGTGTGTGTGTGTTGCATTCACTCAGATACATGGAGTGTGTGTGTGTGTGTGTGTGTGTGTGTGTGTGTGTGTGTGTGTGTGTGTGTGTGTTGGATTCACTTGGGTACATGGCGTGTCTGTGTGTTGGATTCTCTCAAGTACATGGACGGTGTGTGTTGGATTCATTCAGGTACATGGAGTGTGTATTTTGGATTCACTCAGGTATGTGGAGTGGGTGTTGGATTCACTCAGATACATGGACTGTGTATGATGGATTCACTCAGGTATGTGGGGTGTATTGGATTCACTCAGGTACATGGAGTGTGTGTGTGTGTGTGTTGGACTCACTCAGGTACGTGGAGTGTGTTTGTGTTGGATTCACTCAGGTACGTGGTATGTGTTGGATTCACTCAGGTATATGGAGTGTGTGTGTGTTGGATTCACTCAGGTACGTGGAGTGTGTGTGTGTTGGATTCACTCAGGTACATGGAGTGTGTATGTTGGATTCACTCAGGTATGTGGTGTGTGTTGGATTCACACAGGCACGTGGAGTGTGTGTATGTTGGATTCACTCAGGTATGTGGAGTGTATGTGTGTGTGTTGGATTCACTCAGGGACGTGGAGTGTGTTTGTGTTGGATTCACTCAGGTACATGGAGTGTGTATGTTGGATTCACTCAGGTACATGGAGTGTGTGTTGGATTCACTCAGGTACATGGAGTGTGTGTGCTGGATTCACGCAGGTATGTGGGGTGTGTTGGATTCACTCAGGTACGTGGAGTGTGTATGTTGGATTCACTCAGGTACGTGGAGTGTGTGTGTTGGAGTCACTCAGGTACATGGAGTGTGTGTGCTGGATTCACGCAGGTATGTGGGGTGTGTTGGATTCACTCAGGTACGTGGAGTGTGTGTGCATTGGATTCACTCACGTACATGGAGTCTGTGTGTGTGTTGGATTCACTCATGTACGTGGTGTGTGTTGGATTCACTCAGGTATGTGGAGTGTGTGTGTGTGTGTGGGTTTGTGTCTGTGTGTGTGTTGGATTCACTCAGGTACGTGGTATGTGTGTGTGTGTGTGTGTGTGTGTGTGTGTGTGTGTGTGTGTGTGTGTGTGTGTGTGTGTGTTGGATTCACTGAGGTATGTGGAGTGTGTGTGTTGGATTCACTCAGGTACGTGGAGTGAGTTGGATTCTGTCAGGTACATGGAGTGTGTGTGTCTTGGATTCACTCAGGTACATGGATTGTGTATGCACTGGATTCACTCAGGTACGTGGAGTGTGTGTGTGTGTTGGATTCACTCAGGTACGTGGTGTGTGTTGGATTCACTCAGGTATGTGGAGTGTGTGTGTGTGTGTGTGTGTGTGTGTGTGTGTGTGTGTGTGTGTGTGTGTGTGTGTTGGATTCACTCAGGTACGTGGAGTATTTTGGAATCAGTCAGGTACATGGAGTGTGTGTGTTGGATTTGCAAAGGTACGTGGTGTGTGTTGGATTCACTCAGGTACGTGGAGTGTGTGTCTATTGGATTCACTCAGGTACGTGGTGTGTGTTGGATTCACTGAGGTACGTGGAGTGTGTGTATGTGTTGGATTCACTGAGGTACATGGAGTGTGTGTGCCAGATTCACTTAGGTATGTGGCGTGTGTGTGTTGGACTCACTCAGGTATGTGGAGTGTGTTGGTTTTAGTCAGGTACATGGGGTTTTTGTGTATTGGATTCACTTTAGTACATGGAGTGTGTGTGTTGGATTCAGTCAGGTACATAGAGTGTATGTGTTGGAGTCACTCAGGTATGTGGAATGTGTGTGTTAGATTCACTCAGGTATGTGGAGTTTGTTGGATTCAGTCAGGTACATGGAGTGTGTCTGTGTTGGATTCACTCAGCTACATGAAGTGTGTGTGTGTTGGATCCACTCAGGTATGTGGTGTGTGTTGGATTCACTCAGGTACGTGGTGTGTGTTGGATTCACTGAGGTACATGAAGTGTGTGTGTTCGATTCACTTAGGTACGGGGAGTATGTATGTGTCGGATTTACTCAGGTACATGGAGTGTGTTGGATTCCATCAGGTACATGGAGTGTTTGTGTATTTGATTCACTCAGGTACATAGAATGCGTGTGTGTGTTGGATTCACTCAGGTACATGGAGTGTGTGCGTTGGATTCACTGAGGTGCATGGAGTGATGTGTGTGTTGGATTCACTCAGGTGTGTGGAGTGTGTGTGTGGAGTCACTCAGGTGCATGGAGTGTGTTGGATTCACTCACGTACGTGGAGTGTGTGTGTGTTAGATTCACTCAGGTATGTGGAGTGTGTGTGTTTTGGATTCACTCAGGTACGTGGTGTGTGTTGGATTCACTCAGGTATGTGGAGTATGTGTGTGTGTGTGTGTGTGTGTGTGTGTGTGTGTGTGTGTGTGTGTGTGTGTGTGTGTGTGTGTGTGTGTGTGTGTGTGTGTGTGTGTGTGTGTGTGTATGAGTGTGTGTGTGTGTGTGTTGGATTCACTCAAGTACGTGGAGTGTGTTTTTGTTGGATTCACTCAGGTACGTGGTGTGTGTTGGATTCACTCAGGTACGTGGAGTGTGTGCATGTGTGTGTGTGTATGTGTGTGTGTGTGTGTGTGTGTGTGTGTGTGTGTGTGTGTGTGTGTGTGTGTGTGTGTGTGTGTGTGTGTGTGTGTGTGTGTTGGAATCACTGAAGTACATGGAGTGTGTGTGTTGGATTCACTCAGGTACTTGGAGTGTGTTTGTTGGAGTCACTCAGGTACATGGAGTGTGTGTGTTGGAGTCACTCAGGTACGTGGAGTGTGTTGGATTCACTCAGGTACAGGAGTGAGTGTGTGTGTTGCATTCACTCAGATACATGGAGTGTGTGTGTGTGTTGGATTCACTTGGGTACATGGCGTGTCTGTGTGTTGGATTCTCTCAGGTACATGGACGGTGTGTGTTGGATTCACTCAGGTACGTGGAGTGTGTATACGTGGAGTGTGTATTTTGGATTCACTCAGGTATGTGGAGTGTGTGTTGGATTCACTCAGGTACATGGACTGTGTATGATGGATTCACTCAGGTATGTGGGGTGTGTTGGATTCACTCAGGTACATGGAATGTGTGTGCGTTGGACTCACTCAGGTATGTGGAGTGTGTTTGTGTTGGATTCACTCAGGTATGTGGTATGTGTTGGATTCACTCAGTTATGTGGAGTGTGTGTGTGTTGGATTCACTCAGGTACGTGGAGTGTGTGTGTGTTGGATTCACTCA
Source organism: Protopterus annectens (assembly GCF_019279795.1). Taxonomy (NCBI): domain Eukaryota; kingdom Metazoa; phylum Chordata; order Ceratodontiformes; family Protopteridae; genus Protopterus; species Protopterus annectens. The sequence continues at coordinate 1,469,466,152 of NC_056726.1, forward strand.
GGTACGTGGAGTGTGTATGTTGGATTCACTCAGGTATGTGGTATGTGTTGGATTCACTCAGTTATGTGGAGTGTGTGTGTGTTGGATTCACTCAGGTACGTGGAGTGTGTGTATGTTGGATTCACTCAGGTACGTGGAGTGTATGTGTGTGTGTTGGATTCACTCAGGGACGTGGAGTGTGTGTGTTGGATTCACTCAGGTACGTGGAGTGTGTGTGCTGGATTCACGCAGGTATGTGGGGTGTGTTGGATTCACTCAGGTACATGGAGCGTGTGTGCATTGGATTTACTCAGGTACATGGAGTGTGTGTGTGTGTTGGATTCACTCATGTACGTGGTGTGTGTTGGATTCACTCAGGTGTGTGTGTGTGTGTGTGTGTGTGTGTGTGTGTGTGTGTGTGTGTGTGTGTGTGTGTGTGTGTGTGTGTGTGTGTGTGTGTGTGTGTGTGTGTGTGTGTGTGTGTGTGTGTGTGTGTGTGTGTGTGTGTGTTGGATTCACTCAGGTACGTGGAGTGAGTTGGATTCAGTCAGGTACATGGAGTGTGTGTGTGTGTGTGTCTTGGATTCACTTAGGTACATGGATTGTGTATGCATTGGATTCACTCAGGTACGTGGAGTGTGTGTGTGTGTGTGTGTGTGTGTGTGTGTGTGTGTGTGTGTGTGTGTGTGTGTGTGTTGGATTCACTCAGGTACATGGCGTGTGTGTGTTGGATTCACTGGTGTGCGTGGAGTGTGTTTGTTGGATTCACTCAGGTACGTGGAGTATTTTGGAATCAGTCAGGTACATGGAGTGTGTGTGTTGGATTTTTGGATTCACTCATGTACGTGGTGTGTGTTGGATTCACTCAGGTATGTGGAGTGTGTGTGTGTGTGTGTGTGTGTGTGTGTGTGTGTGTGTGTGTGTGTGTGTGTGTGTGTGTGTTTGTGTCTGTGTGTGTGTGTGTTGTGTGTGTGTGTGTGTGTGTGTGTGTGTGTGTGTGTGTGTGTGTGTGTGTGTGTGTGTGTGTGTTTGTGTCTGTGTGTGTGTGTGTTGGAATTCACTCAGGTACGTGGTGTGTGTGTGTGTGTGTGTGTGTGTGTGTGTGTGTGTGTGTGTGTGTGTGTGTGTGTGTGTGTTTTGGATTCACTGAGCTATGTGGAGTGTGTGTGTTGGATTCACTCAGGTACATGGAGTGTGTTGGATTCAGTCAGGTACATGGAGTGTGTGTTTGTGTGTCTTGGATTCACTCAGGTACATGGATTGTTTGTGCATTGGATTCACTCAGGTACGTGGAGTGTGTGTGTGTGTGTTGGATTCACTCAGGTACGTGGTGTGTGTTGGATTCACTCAGGTACGTGGAGTGTGTGTGTATTGGATTCCCTCAGGTACGTGGTGTGTGTTGGATTCACTGAGGTACGTGGAGTGTGTGTATGTGTTGGATTCACTGAGGTACATGGAGTGTGTGTGCCAGATTCACTTAGGTATGTGGCGTGTGTGTGTGTTGGATTCACTCAGGTATGTGGAGTGTGTTGGTTTCAGTCAGGTACATGGAGTTTTTGTGTATTGGATTCACTTTAGTACATGGAGTGTGTGTGTTGGATTCAGTCAGGTACATAGAGTGTATGTGTTGGAGTCACTCAGGTATGTGGAATGTGTGTGTTAGATTCACTCAGGTATGTGGAGTTTGTTGGATTTAGTCAGGTACATGGAGTGTGTCTGTGTTGGATTCACTCAGCTACATGAAGTGTGTGTGTGTTGGATCCACTCAGGTATGTGGTGTGTGTTGGATTCACTCAGGTACGTGGTGTGTGTTGGATTCACTGAGGTACATGAAGTGTGTGAGTTCGATTCACTTAGGTACGGGGAGTATGTATGTGTCGGATTCACTCAGGTACATGGAGTGTGTTGGATTCCATCAGGTACATGGAGTGTTTGTGTATTTGATTCACTCAGGTACATAGAGTGCGTGTGTGTGTTGGATTCACTCAGGTACATGGAGTGTGTGTGTGTTGGATTCACTCAGGTACATGGAGTGTGTGTGTTGGATTCACTCAGTTATGTGGGGTGTGTTTGATTCAATCAGGATGTGGGTGTGTGTGTGTGTGTGTATGTGTGTGTGTGTGTGTGTGTGTGTGTGTGTGTGTGTGTCTGTGTGTGTGTGTGTGTGTGTGTGTGTGTGTGTGTGTCTGTGTGTCTGTGGAGTGTGTTGGATTTACTCAGGTACTTGGAGTGTGTTTGTTGGTCAGGTACATGGAGTGTGTGTGTTTGTGTGTGTGTGTTGCATTCACTCATGGAGTGTGTGTGTGTGTGTGTGTGTGTGTGTGTGTGTGTGTGTGTGTGTGTGTGTGTGTGTGTGTGTTTGTGTGTTGGATTCACTTGGGTACATGGATTGTCTGTGTGTTGGATTCTCTCAGGTACATGGACAGTGTGTGTTGGATTCACTCAGGTACGTGGAGTGTGTATTTTGGATTCACTCAGGTATGTGGAGTGTGTGTTGGATTCACTCAGGTACGTGGACTGTGTATGATGGATTCACTCAGGTATGTGGGTTGTGTTGGATTCACTCAGGTACATGGACTGTGTGTGCGTTGGACTCACTCAGGTACGTGGAGTGTGCTTGTGTTGGATTCACTCAGGTACGTGATATGTGTTGGATTCACTCAGGTATGTGGAGTGTGTGTGTGTTGGATTCACTCAGGTACGTGGAGTGTGTGTGTGTTGCATTCACTCAGGTACGTGGAATGTGTATGTTGGATTCACTCAGGTATGTGGTATGTGTTGGATTCACTCAGTTATGTGGAGTGTGTGTGTGTTGGATTCACTCAGGTACGTGGAGTGTGTGTATGTTGGATTCACTCAGGTACGTGTGTGTGTGTGTGTTGGATTCACTCAGGGGCGTGGGTGTGTGTTGGATTCACTCAGGTACGTGGAGTGTGTGTGCTGGATTCACGCAGGTATGTGGGGTGTGTTGGATTCACTCAGGTACATGGAGCGTGTGTCATTGGATTTACTCAGGTACATGGAGTGTGTGTGTGTGTTGGATTCACTCATGTACGTGGTGTGTGTTGGATTCACTCAGGTATGTGGAGTGTGTGTGTGTGTGTGTGTGTGTGTGTGTGTGTGTGTGTGTGTGTGTGTGTGTGTGTGTGTGTGTGTGTGTGTGTGTTTGTGTCTGTGTGTGTGTGTGTTGGATTCACTCAGGCATGTGGTGTGTGTGTGTGTGTGTGTGTGTGTGTGTGTGTGTGTGTGTGTGTGTGTGTGTGTGTGTGTGTGTGTTGGATTCACTGAGCTATGTGGAGTGTGTGTGTTGGATTCACTCAGGTACATGGAGTGTGTTGGATTCAGTCAGGTACATGGAGTGTGTGTGTGTGTGTGTGTCTTGGATTCACTCAGGTACATGGATTGTTTGTGCATTGGATTCACTCAGGTACGTGGAGTGTGTGTGTGTGTGTTGGATTCACTCAGGTACGTGGTGTGTGTTGGATTCACTCAGGTATGTGAAGTGTGTGTGTGTGTGTGTGTGTGTGTGTGTGTGTGTGTGTGTGTGTGTGTGTTGGATTCACTTAGGTACGTGGAGTGTGTGTGTTGGAATCACTCAGGTACGTGGAGTGTGTTGGATTCCATCAGGTGCATGGAGTGTTTGTGTGTTGGATTCACTAAGGTACATGGATTGTTTGTTCATTGGATTCACTCAGGTACGTGGAGTGTGTGTGTGTGTTGGATTCACTCAGGTAAGTGGTGTGTGTTGGATTCACTCAGGTATGTGGAGTGTGTGTGTGTGTGTGTGTGTGTGTGTGTGTGTGTGTGTGTGTGTGTGTGTGTGTGTGTGTGTGTGTGTATGTGTGCTGGATTCACTCAGGTACGTGGAGTGTGTTGGATTCAGTCAGGTACATGGAGTGTGTATGTGTGTCTTGGATTCACTCAGGTACATGGATTGTGTGTGCATTGGATTCACTGAGGTACGTGGAGTGTGTGTGTGTGTGTTGGATTCACTCAGGTACGTGGTGTGTGTTGGATTCACTCAGGTATGTGAAGTGTGTGTGTGTGTGTGTGTGTGTGTGTGTGTGTGTGTGTGTGGTAACTGTGTGTGTGTTGGTTTGTGTAGGTGCGTGGAGTGTGTGTGTGTGTTGGATTCACTGGTGTGCGTGGAGTGTGTGTGTTGGATTCACTCAGGTACATGGAGTGTTTTGGAATCAGTCAGGTACATGGAGTGTGTGTGTTGGATTTACTCAGGTACATGGAGTGTTTGTGTGTGTGTGTTGGATTCACTCAGGTACGTGGAGTGTGTGTGTGTTGGATTCACTCAGGTACGTGGTGTGTGTTGGATTCACTCAGGTACGTGGAGTGTGTGTGTGTGTTGGATTCACTGAGGTACATGGAGTGTGTGTGTCAGATTCACTTAGGTATGTGGAGTGTGTGTGTTGGATTCACTCAGGTATGTGGAGTGTGTTGGATTCAGTCAGGTACATGGAGTGTGTCTGTGTTGGATTCACTCAGCTACATGGAGTGTGTGTGTGTTGGATCCACTCAGGTACTTGGAGTGTGTGTTTATTGGATTCACTGAGGTACATGGAGTGTGTATGTGTGTGTTGGATTCACTCAGGTATGTGGTGTGTGTTGGATTCACTCAGGTACGTGGAGTGTGTGCGTTGGATTCACTGAGATGCATGGAGTGATGTGTGTGTTGGATTCACTCAGGTGTGTGGAGTGTGTGTGTGGAGTCACTCAGGTGCATGGAGTGTGTTGGATTCACTCACGTACGTGGAGTGTGTGTGTGTTAGATTCAATCAGGTATGTGGAGTGTGTGTGTTTTGGATTCACTCAGGTACGTGGTGTGTGTTGGATTCACTCAGGTATGTGGAGTATGTGTGTGTGTGTTTGTGTGTGTGTGTTTGTGTGTGTGTGCATGTGTGTTGGAATCACTGAGGTACATGGAGTGTGTGTGTTGGATTCACTCTGATAGTTGGAGTGCGTTTGTTGGAGTCACTCAGGTACATGGAGTGTGTGTGTTGGAGTCACTCAGGTACGTGGAGTGTGCTGGATTCACTCAGGTACAGGAGTGTGTGTGTGTTGCATTCACTCAGATACATGGAGTGTGTGTGTGTGTGTGTGTGTGTGTGTTGGATTCACTTGGGTACATGGCGTGTCTGTGTGTTGGATTCTCTCAGGTACATGGACGGTGTGTGTTGGATTCACTCAGGTACATGGAGTGTGTATTTTGGATTCACTCAGGTATGTGGAGTGTGTGTTGGATTCACTCAGATACATGGACTGTGTATGATGGATTCACTCAGGTATGTGGGGTGTGTTGGATTCACTCAGGTACATGGAGTGTGTGTGTGTTGGACTCACTCAGGTACGTGGAGTGTGTTTGTGTTGGATTCACTCAGGTACGTGATATGTGTTGGATTCACTCAGGTATGTGGAGTGTGTGTGTGTTGGATTCACTCAGGTACGTGGAGTGTGTGTGTGTTGGATTCACTCAGGTACATGGAGTGTGTATGTTGGATTCACTCAGGTATGTGGTGTGTGTTGGATTCACACAGGCACGTGGAGTGTGTGTATGTTGGATTCACTCAGGTATGTGGAGTGTATGTGTGTGTGTTGGATTCACTCAGGGACGTGGAGTGTGTGTGTGTTGGATTCACTCAGGTACGTGGAGTGTGTATGTTGGATTCACTCAGGTACGTGGAGTGTGTGTGCTGGATTCACGCAGGTATGTGGGGTGTGTTGGATTCACTCAGGTACATGGAGTGTGTGTGCATTGGATTCACTCACGTACATGGAGTCTGTGTGTGTGTTGGATTCACTCATGTACGTGGTGTGTGTTGGATTCACTCAGGTATGTGGAGTGTGTGTGTGTGTGTGTTTGTGTCTGTGTGTGTGTGTTGGATTCACTCAGGTACATGGAGTGTGTGTGCTGGATTCACGCAGGTATGTGCGGTGTGTTGGATTCACTCAGGTACGTGGAGTGTGTATGTTGGATTCACTCAGGTACGTGGAGTGTGTGTGTTGGATTCACTCAGGTACATGGAGTGTGTGTGCTGGATTCACGCAGGTATGTGGGGTGTGTTGGATTCACTCAGGTACGTGGAGTGTGTATGTTGGATTCACTCATGGAGTCTGTGTGTGTGTTGGATTCACTCATGTACGTGTTGTGTGTTGGATTCACTCAGGTATGTGGAGTGTGTGTGTGTGTGTTTGTGTCTGTGTGTGTGTTGGATTCACTCAGGTACGTGGTGTGTGTGTGTGTGTGTGTGTGTGTGTGTGTGTGTGTGTGTGTGTGTGTGTGTGTGTGTGTGTGTGTGTGTGCTGGATTCACTCAGGTATGTGGAGTGTGTGTGTTGGATTCACTCAGGTACGTGGAGTGTGTGTGTGTGTTGGATTCACTCAGGTACGTGGTGTGTCTTGGATTCACTCAGGTATGTTGAGTGTGTGTGTGTGTGTGTGTGTGTGTGTGTGTGTGTGTTGGATTGTGTGTGTGTGTGTGTGTGTGTGTTGGATTCACTCAGGTACATGGAGTGTTTTGGAATCAGTCAGGTACATGGAGTGTGTGTGTTGGATTTACAAAGGTACGTGGAGGGTTTGTGTGTGTGTGTGTGTTGGATTCACTCAGGTACGTGGAGTGCGTGTGTGTTGGATTCACTCAGGTACGTGGTTTGTGTTGGATTCACTCAGGTATGTGGAGTGTGTGTGTGTTGGATTCACTGAGGTACATGGAGTGTGTGTCAGATTCACTTAGGTATGTGGCGTGTGTGTGTTGGATTCACTCAGGTATGTGGAGTGTGTTGGTTTCAGTCAGGTACATGGAGTGTTTGTGTGTTGGATTCACTTTAGTACATGGAGTGTGTGTGTTGGATTCAGTCAGGTACATAGAGTGTATGCGTTGGAGTCACTCAGGTATGTGGAGTGTGTGTGTTAGATTCACTCAGGTATGTGGAGTGTGTTGGATTCAGTCAGGTACATGGAGTGTGTCTGTGTTGGATTCACTCAGCTACATGGAGTGTGTGTGTGTTGGATCCACTCAGGTATGTGGTGTGTGTTGGATTCACTCAGATACATGGAGTGTGTTGGATTCAGTCAGGTAAATGGAGTGTGTGTGTGTGTGTGTGTGTGTGTGTGTGTGTGTGTGTGTCACTCAGGTACATGGTGTGTGTTGGATTCCATCAGGTGTGTGGTGTGTGTGTGTGTATTTGATTCACTCAGGTACATAGAGTGTGTGTGTGTGTGTGTGTTGGATTCACTCAGGTACATGGAGTATGTGTGTTGGATTCACTGGTGTGCTTGGAGTGTGTGTGTTGGATTCACTCAGGTACATGGAGTGTGTTTGTGGAGTCACTCAGGTGCATGGAGTGTGTTGGATTTACTCAGGTACATGGAGTGTGTGTGTGTGTGTGTTGGATTCACTCAGGTACGTGGAGTGTGTGTGTGTTGGATTCACTCAGGTACGTGGTGTGTGTTGGATTCACTCAGGTATGTGGAGTGTGTGTGTGTGTGTGTGTGTGTGTGTGTGTGTGTGTGTGTGTGTGTGTGTGTGTGTGTGTGTGTGTATGAGTGTGTGTGTGTGTGTTGGATTCACTGTGTGTGTGTGTGTGTGTGTGTGTGTGTGTGTATGTGTGTGTGTGTGTGTGTGTGTGTGTGTGTGTGTGTGTGTGTGTGTGTGTGTGTGTGTGTGTGTGTTGATGAAGTGTGTGTGGATTCAGTCAGGTACATGTAGTGTGTGTGTTTGTTGGATTCACTCAGGTACATGTAGTGTGTGTGTTGGATTCACTCAGGTATGTGTAGTGTGTGTGTGTTGGATTCACTCAGGTACAGTGAGTGTGTGTGTTGCATTCACTCAGATACATGGAGTGTGTGTGTGTGTGTTGGATTCACTTGGGTACATGGCGTGTGTGTGTTGGATTCACTCAGGTACATGGAGTGTGTGTTGGATTTACACAGGTATGTGGAGTGCGTGTGTTGGATTTACACAGGTATGTGGAGTGCGTGTGTTGGATTCACTCAGGTATATGGAGTGTGTGTGTTGGATTCACTCAGGTATGTGCGGTGTGTTGGATTCAATCAGGTACATGCAGTGTGTGTGCGTTGGATTCACTCAGGTACGTGGAATGTGTGTGTGTGTTGGATTCACTCAGATACATGGTGTGTGTTAGATTCCCTCAGGTGTGGAGTGTGTGTTGGATTCACTCAGGTATGTGTGTGTGTTGGATTCACTCAGGTGTACATGGGTGTGTGTGTGTTGGATTCACTCAGGTATGTGTGTGTGTGTTGGATTCACTCAGGTGCTGCAGTGTGTGTACGTTGGATTCACTCAGATACGTGGAGTGTGTGTGTGTTGGATTCACTCACGTACATGGTGTGTGTTAGATTCCCTCAGGAATGTTGGAGTGGGTGTGTGTGTGTGTGTGTGTGTGTGTGTGTGTGTGTGTCTGTGTGTGTGTGTGTGTGTGTGTGTGTGTATGGATTGCCCCAGTTTATAATATTGTGCAAGATTGTGTGTGTGTGTGCTCAAACCCTCAGGTGTGTGTGTGTTGGAAATTCTCACTTTTCACTGGTGCTGAAGCATTCAGATTTTTGCCTAATATTTTTGTTCTGTACTGTTCTGTTCCTCATACAATATGTGGTTTTCTGGATTTTGAATTTACTACATAATGACAGACTTTTGAATTTCAGACTTCGTATTCTTCAGAAAGTACATAGTAACACAAAACATTTTATTCTAGCAATTTTCTAAGTTTATAAGATCAATGTTTGAAATTTGCCCCTTTTTTGGGGGCTGTATTCCCCCATTATTGGCTTTGTCTAGGTGTTTTGTGCTAAGAGGTAGAGGGCTTTGATGAAAACTGAATTTACTAAATAATAGCCATTTAAGTTTCAGTCTACCTGTCTTTCAAGAAGAAGCTGATTTGGCATAGTGGTATGTTGCTTTGACTGTAGTGCACAGGGTTCTGGGTTTAAGAGTTGGCAGTGAAATGCTAACTGTAGTGCACAGGGTTCTGGGTTTAAGAGTTGGCAGTGAAATGCATGGCAGTAGCATAGCATTTTATTCTAGCAACTTCCAAGGTTATACATCAATGTTTAAAATGTGTCCCTAGTTTTGGGGCTTTTGCCCCCCCCCCTTAATACATTTTGGCTTTTTCCAGATTTCTTGGGCTCATGTGCTGCAAAGTTGAGATATACAGTTGAGTGTTGAGTGGATTTTTCAAGGAGCTAAGAGCTTCAGGGGAAGAGAAGTTTAGTGCTGCTTATGCAGAGTCTGCTTGCATTGTTAATAGCACAACAGGTAATGTATTAGCTTTCAATGCAGAAGGCTGTGGGTGTTACTCCTACAGTAGGTAGATGCATTGCTGATACTATACTGTGTTGCACTTTTAAAGGGGGTGGATGCTGCAGTCCTGAGAATGTCCTCTTTGGTGGAGAGACCTAGTAACTATCAACCTGTTATCAGTTTGCCATCCATTCCCTATTGCAATATTACTAGCTTATCATTTTTTAATGTAACATGGGCAATTTGTTCCTCAAGGACAACAGGCACTTTATTTGTAGATGAAACAATGAAATATAAAGTTGTTTGCTAGCAGCAACCTCTTCATTCATTACAGATCTCTTTAATGTGGAATTATTTAGATGACTCTTACTTCTGCATAGATTGTGCATATTTACTGATACTGGTGGATTGTAGAAGTTTGAGTAGACTTTTATGATGGAAATGTTCTGAATTGGGGAGTTTTGTCATTATTGGTGCATGCATTTTGTTTCATTGTTTACTGGAAAAATGTTCAAAGCAATAAATTTAAAATGCCCTCTAACAACTGTACTGTATTATACAAGGAATATAATTTAAAACAATCAGGAAGGTGTATCAAAGAACACATGTATGTTTCATGTGCAAGGGGCCTATAATTTGAAAACAGCCCAAAGTTAATCTTTATCTGCCACTGGACAGATGTATTTTCTTTGAATGTGGGTTTCAATGCTGTTTCAATGAATGTGAGTTTCAAGGGCAGAGACGTTTTAATGCTAAGTCTATTTTCATTCTGAGACTGCATTGCTTTGTTTAGCAGCTGTCTATTAGTGTTTGTGTTATAAAATGTAAAATAAAACTTTTAAATGAAATCCAAATCATCGTAGAAGTAAAGCAGTATCCACTTTACAGTGTTTATGGTAAATGGGGTGAAATAGCCAAGTTTTTAGTACTGTCTGTATGTTTCCCCAATAAATTTTGCCTTGTCCAGATTTCCTGCATTAAGAGGTTGAGAGGTACACGCAAATAAATCGTTTTATAGAATTAGGTATATTCAAACCTCTCAACTGTGCCCAACTTTGGCTCAAAATGTTGCTCTCCCCCTAATAATCCCTCCGCAAAATGGCAATTTTGGAAGAAAATTCATACTAATGCAAGACCTACTATTCTATTATCGTTCTAAGCTTATAAGAGCAATATTTAAAAATTGTCCTTATTTTTGGGCCTTTGTCCCACTTCTATTTATGGCTTTGTCCAGATTTCTTGCTCTGAGGTTGAGAGGTATGACAAATGTGTCAGGGCCATCACCGTCAGCCAGAGACATTTCAAATGGTGACATACTTGTTGCACTCCACTCCCCCTATGTAGTGACTCTGGATGTGTCCAAGCAAGGCAAGAAGCAGTTATGCAGTGTAAGTGTGCAGAGTATCCCTCATCCAAGGTAGACACAAGTACTACAGTGGCTTTTCATCTGTCCTTGATTTTGCAGAATGTTCTGGTTTTCTGTCATATTTTTATACTGTTGATTTATGCTTCTTACCAACATTGAAAGCGTTTTTATTGTTGCCATGCAGAGAATACTTACATAACTAGATAACATACAAGTCTTAGTTATTGAAATGCATATGACAGTATTTGTAATAAAGTACAGGATTACAGTATTTTCAGAAGCTCATTACATTTGTTGGAGACTTGCAGTCATCTTTGCAGGCTTTACCAGTAAACTAAAGAGAATGCCAATCTATCATGCATGGTCCATAACCTGTGCAGTAATCCTTTAAGCAATTTATCTTGAGCTTGTTTCTTGTTTGCTGTTCATTTTTTACTTTGATCATGTTTTCCCCATGAAACAAGTCGATAGTTGTTGTCAGGCAGCAGGTTTTTTTTGGATAAGAAACATTTTTACAAGTGGGGTTATCACAGAGATTGCTACCTTCAGCATGTTACTTGGTACTTTCATAAAGCTGAATACAAATTATAATTAGAACTGCAGTGCAAGGAGAAGTGTTTGAATTGAGTGCTGCTTGTTTTTTTATACTTGATTTTCACTGGCATTCCAGTAATGTATTTAAAAAGTAATTTATTTTTTCATGCCTCACAACTTTTTATTTCCATCTAGATATTAAGTAAGCTCTCATGTAGCCAATGTATTGAAATATTTTTTTTTCTTCTACACTTCATTTTAGGTTCATAGGTTCATAGATTAGTACTAAGCTAACTGCCCTTGCAAGCCATTTTAAGCCTAGCCAATTATCCCTTGTGAGACTCAAACCCTGCACCTTGTGTTTGTAAGGCAAACACCTTAACCATTAGGCCACCCTCCTAACCCCTATGTTTATACAACAGCAGTTTTTAGTACTGTCTGTATGTTTCCCCAATAAATTTTGCCTTGTCCAGATTTCCTGCATTTTGTCTTGATTGGACTCTCAGAATGATGGTATGGCACGGGGGCAGCGTATTTAATTAAAGTCCCAGTTTTTGTGGTTTTTGAGCACAGCTCTGCCCCTTTCTAGTTGGCCACACCCCTTCCCATTGGGTCCACCCATTCAACCATCTCCTGCAGCCCCCCTTTGATTTGAAGTCACCAGTCGCCACTGAGAAGGCTGCAAACTAGGTGCAATCATAGAATCTTCTAAAGACACTAATATCCCTCATAAAGGACTAACTCACACAAATAACTTTTGGTACAGGACTGGTCTAAAACTCAGTGGCAAGAAATGCAAAATAGTTTCCTTTGGGAAGGCAGCTACCCTTGGAGACTACCACATTGGTAATACAGCCATAAGAGTAAACCAAGCAGTCAGGGTTTTGGGGATGCATGTAGACAGTTACCTAGCCTTTGACCATCTTGTGGTTACAATAGTAAGGAAATCATTCTATGCTGCACAACGTATAAGCAAAGATATGAAGTAGAAAGAAGTCATCATTTACTGTAGTTCCCCCTTATCAGGCCAGTTACTGAGTACAATGCCCCCTTCTGTATGTACAGGACCAGATAAATGCAACAATGGGAGTGTCCATAGAGATTCTTTCAAAAAGGAAATGGGGAGTAAACAACATGTCTTACATGGATCATCACAAAGCACTATCCCTGTACTCAGCTTCCCACAGACTGTTGAGGAGCAAACTATGCCTGGCATACAAGGCACCCCTGGATCCCACTCTGGTGTAACTAGTGTATATCTGAAAAATGAATAACATCAGAATTACCTGATGTAGGGACTTAAACCTTGCTTGCAACATAAATAGGACATGTTGAAGGTAAAGGTATGTGTCTCAGAGACCAGCCCTTCTTTGCAATAGGCTTCCTATCCATGTGAAGCAGAATTTTTCCCTAGCCCAATTCAAAAGTTAAGGTGAGTCCCTATTATCTATCATCAGTAAGGAATATATGTACATGTTCATTATTTTTGGGAATTAAGCATGTCTGGCAATGTAGCACAAGCAGGCAATGAAAATAGCTAGTAATGAGACTAATTCTCTGCTTATAGGATGTATTCCCCAAATCTCCATTTGTAACTTTGTGACTCTAAAGAAATCACTTAAAATGACAGCATTTCATGTTCAGTACTGAACAAAATATGTCTTGTTAAGCTTACATGTTAGCAAATTAATTCACCTTATCTGTAGTTCTCACTATCATTGTATCCCTAAAATACCTAGAAAACAGCAGGAGGACATGAACTACCATCACCATTAGGTACTTTTTTCAATCATAGCCTAACCACAGGCTTTATTCCTGTAGCATGGAGAACAGCTACAGTTATTCCTCTCCACAAAGGTGGCCTAGCAACAGACCCGGGGATTGACAGACCCATAAGCCTGACCAGCCTCATAGGTTCATAGGTTCATAGGCTAGTACTAGGCTAATTGCCCTTGTGAGCCATTTTAAGCCCCAGCACCCCCCCCCCTGTGAGACCTGTGCCTGTTGTTTGTGTTTTGTACACACAAACACCTTAACCATTAGGCCACCCTCCCAACCCATCTGTAAGACTATGAAATTTATCATTACGGACTACATAAATAAAGACATAGGTGACCTCCAAACTATGGATTCTACCAAAATCAGCTTCATGAAGGGCAGATCCTGCATGTTAAAACTGCTGAAAGTGTGACCAAGGCCATTGATGAGGGCAAGTCTGTGCACACGGCATACCTTGACTTGGCAAAGGTTTTCGACACAATCCCACATTCAGACAATACTTCTTCTTCTTTCGGGTTTTCCCAGTTAGGGGTCACCACAGCAGATCACCTGTCCTCTCATGATTGGCAGTAAAGTTTTACGGTGTTGAATTGCCAGTCCGGCACCCAACCTTCCACGGAAGGCACACACATGCATGCACTCATGTCTAGGGCAATTTAGAGTGTCCAATCCACCTACAGCATGTCTTTGGGATATGGGAGGAAACCGGAGCACCTGGGGGAACCCACATGACCACAGCAGGGACATGCAGACTCCTCACAGAAGGCACCCCAGCCGAGGATTGAACCGAAGAACCTCTTGCTGTAAGGTGACAACACATTCAGGCATTACTGATAAACTTAAAAAACTGAATGTAAACCCCTTCATTGTAAGATGGGTTGCGAACTGACTCACAAACCAGACACACACTATCAAAGTGGGTGACTCCACATCAACAAGCAGACCTGTTACCAACGGGGTACCACAGGGGTCAGTGCTTGGACCACTACTGTTTGGTATATGTTTCTCAGATGTTCAGGTCAAAACTAAAGGGTTGTGGCTGACCAAGTTTGCAGATGACTGCAAACTAGGTGTATTCATTGAATCCCCAAATGATGTCAGTATACTCCAGGATGGTCTCACACAGACCAAGGACTGCAGTATTAGTCACAGTCTCAAACTGAATGCAAATAAATGCATTATCATTCCCTTCAGCACAAACAGTGTCCCTTCATACTATCAAATCAATAACAATACCCTAAGTACACATGAAGTGGTAAGGGACCTGGGATCACAGGTTCACCGCAACCTTAACTTCAACCATGTGTCTTCTGTTGTAAGGAAAACTTTCTGTGTAGCTCATTTGATTAGTAAAGGCATCACCTCGAGAGCAAAGGAAGTTATAACCCCCCCATACTTGGCACTTATCCAGCCCATAATTGAGTATAGTGCCCCATTCAGAATGTACCATGCTAAGCACCTATAGCAATTAAAGAGACCTCAAAGGTTTCTAACAAAGAAGATCAAGGCCTCTAGTAATTACATGGACCAACTAAAATCCCTGTCACTATACTCCGTATCGTATAGACTTCTTAGGTGAGAGTTATGCCTGGCCTATAAAGCAACCCAAGACCCAGACCTAATTAACTTACTGCATATCTGTAAATCAAATGGGTCTAGGGCTACTCATTCCAGAGACTTAAATATGGCCTGTGACTTAAATAGGACATGCTGGAGGGACAGATTTATCTCCCAGCGACTGCCACGTCTTTGGAACAGGCTACCAATTCCTGTGAAACAGAGCACCTCTATGACACTATTCAATAGCAACCTGGATAAGTGGATGGGGCACCATAAATTCTTACCAGGGTTAGTGCCCGCAACCCTCATGGACATGGGCAGTCATTACTAAATCTAATCTTAGGTATTGACTAGTACTTCTATGGTATTACATTGGGTTGAAACAGCTAGGCTTAAAATGACCTCCGGGCCGAAAGCCTAGTAATCTCCTATGATGCTATGAATGTTGTCTCCCCTTCAGTCTGCATTGTTCCTCAGTTTGTGTCAATCATACTGTGTTTCCTTCATTGCTACATTCATTTTTTCTTATCATTCCATCTCTCCTACTTTCCTGCATTTTCTTTAACAGTCTGGCTACTAATCTATTTTTTTCCTTTAATATTTTCTGAGTCATTCTCCACCATCATTTTCTCTGTGTTGGCATTTTTGTGTTCAATAATAATCCACTGAATTTAAAGCAATGTGTGTTAAATAAAATACACTTTATTGAATGATTTAGAGAATGAATACAGAATGATTTAGCTTCATATGAAGAGTTTTTTCCTACATATTTGGACATACTATATCAAACATGATATGAGTGTAAAGGCTGAGTCACTGCAATGATATAAATGCTAAAAATGCCTAGGCCCCTTTTATTTGCATCTATTTTTATCATGCCTAAAGGATGGAAGTCTTACACGCCCCCATGCATTAATATCAACAGGCATCAATGGATCTCAACAATGCATATTTACAGAACAAACATAAAGCAGTTAGGACAAGGACATAACATATGGCAGATTGCAAAATGGATGAAAACATGAAAAAAACTTTCTCTGATGCCTGGAAAAAATAAACACATCTTTCTTTGAGTGTGATATTTATAAATCTGAATAAATATAAAAAAGTTATATTAATACAGATCTCTTTAGAGATTCTGCTGAAATCCGAAGCATTCACTGCCATAGCTGAAAAAAATAAGTACCTTGTGAGTTTCATTTGCACTTTTCTGACAGTATCTTATCGTTTTCCTGCCTCATTTTGCTGATTTTTACTGTAGTTTTCTGCACTTTAAAAAACTGTTCTTTTGCTTTAAGTAGGGAGTGGATAGCATAAACTAGATTCCGTTCCGATCTGCTGAACCTAGACTGTATTGTTAGACCTGAGCACTGTTCCAGACATCTTACATTAGGAGGGCCCTGCCTGTACCCTTGTGGCAGAAGTGTGCAGTCTGAGCCTCATCTGAGTTGGAGATTACTGGAGGAAAGCTCATTGTGTGCTCTCCCATTGGTAGTTTCACCTGTATTTAAGCCTCGTGACTATCTGAGCTGGAGATTACTGGAGGAAAGCTCATTGTGTGCTCTCCCATTGGTAGTTTCACCTGTATTTAAGCCTCGTGCTTGCACATAGCTGCAGACAGCTCGACAGGTTTCAGCAGTGCCCTGTATAGATGCAAAGGCTTGAAAGACAATTTTCTCCTAGACGTCTGTTAGTGGACCCTCCCAAGATTCCCTGGTTCATTGTGGGAAACTCAGTTGTGCACTGAGAAGCGTTGCCATCATTTTCAACCCTAGCCTTCAACAGAATAAGCCCCTTCATTAATCCTAGAGCAAAATCTGGTCAAACTAGCCCACTCCCCAGTAGTAGTATGGTAAAAACCTACCATAATGGATGATCAGTTTCCAAACGTTTCTCCAGCTAGCCTGATTGACATGGGCATCCTGAAGCAATGTAGTAATAGCCCCATGTATACTGACACCCACTTACTCCTAAAACAAACTAATAGAATATGCGTGAGATGTAATTACACTAAGAATTTGGAATCAATTCTCTCATGTAACAACAAACCAGACATCAAACAGGTTGTCAGCACACACTCATCACCTCTCACACAAAACAAGGTCACAACACATAAACCCATAAATGCAGAGGTACTCAGTAGAAGCCTACCAAAGGATCAGAGACCTCCCAAGTGCAAACCACTTACACACACACTGCAAAGCAAATAGAATCCACTACACATAACAACACACACACACCAGTGTCTCAGCAAATAAGCCCATAAGGCAAAACACCTTAAAACCAATTATCCTGGTCATAGATGACTCCCTAATGAGACACCCAGATGTCTCCCTTGGACAAGGAGAAGTTCACAGTCAGCTGCCTGCAAGGTGCCAGGATCAGTCAAGTCACGCATGCACTCAACTCAGTCAACAACAATTACTGCCATGACTCTCATAGTACATGTTGGGATGAATGACTTAAGATGTACGTCTCTGGACTATACAAAAAAAGACATGACTGAACTCTCAGATTATGTCTCCTAAGCAGGTATGTCCCTATCCCTGAGCAGCATTCTACCTTCACGCAAGATGATGCCACAATATAGACAAAAAAGTGATTGACTTCAACAGTTGGCTTAGCTTCTGGTGTCAATCCAGGGGGATCCAGTATCTGTCAACCTGGGAAGACATGGTTAAAAGACCGTGCCGCTTTGCCAGAGATGGTCTTCACCAGTCTCCACTAGGCTTTTGGATACTGGCAAAGGCACTTGCCACCACCATACTGCCTGTTTTGGGCAATGTCAAAATAACAAAATTTCTGATGCAAAAAATCCACTCGAGACAAACTCAAGGTTATGCTGCTTAATGCTAGGAGCCTAAACAGGAAACTGCACTCCCTGGAAGCACTCCTCACCTTGGAAGATGCTGACATCTGTGCATTTACTGAGACATGATTCAAGGCCACAGAGAGCACCCCAGCCATGCAAGGCTACAATGCCTTCCACATGTTCAGACCCCAAATGAGTGTGAAAGAACCAGAGATGGAGGTGTATCCATCTTCATTTAAGCAAAATAATCCTCAAGACTGGTTTAAAAATATGACTCTCTTGAGCTACTCCAGGCCCAACTAACAATAGGTAAGGCAGCCTACAACATCATTGCTAGCTACAGGTCCCCCACCATGAATCATGAGGAGCACACTGCCTACCAAGACTTACTAGAGTCACTTACTCACTGTACAGCCAAACACTTTGATTGACGGTGATATCAACTATCCTTCCATTGACTGGGCAACATACATGACCACAAACATGCTCACCCTGAGGTTCTTGGACATTGTCATTACAAATGCTCTGAAACAGATAGTCTGTACCCCCACAAGGGGCTTATATATCCTAGACTTTAGTACTCACCAAAAGAGGGGGTCAATGCACTTCCCCTTGAGCATTGCCCTCCCTGGTAATGTCAGACCATAAATCTGTCTCATCTGAAGTAATGACCAGACCTGACACACTCATAGGAGCAGAAAACTGAAAAGTTTCTCCAAATCAAATTACATCCTACTAGGCGATAGCATAAAAAGTTTCAAACCCCCTTGGAACCCCATCTGGATCGAGAAATAGCCAGGGAATTGTTATGGCTAGGCTTGTACATGTCCTAGGGCTGATAGCCTAGTACCAACCTATGAACCTATGAACACAGCCAGCAATGACTCCTATGCTGAGGAGTACACAAATACCCTATATAAGCACCCAAACAACTGTACAGACTCGGCTGTACCAGACCGGATCAAAACCAGGTCATCCTATAAACCAAGCCACCCTGCTGGACATCAAGTATAAATAGGTTATATAACAAAAAGAAAGAAATGATGTCTAAGAACAACAGAGAAGTTGCTCAGCAGAAGAAGACCCTCCATAGCTTGATATCTTGTAAGGTCCTCTAAAGCGAGTGATGAAGCTAAATTATCATCCCTCACTAAGGATAATCATAAGGCATTCTTTAGCTATGTCCGAAATCTAAAAGGGAATGCCCAGCTACTGTATGTGCCAAACTTATAGTGGATGGTACCTCTCATACTGACCCTAAGGAAATAGCCAATCCGGTTGCTGACAGATTTGGCACAAACTTTACCCCCTGTCCCCACCAGCCATACCCCAAAGCATACTGACTACCAGTCCTCTACCTTCAAACAACAGGTCATATCCATGCTCTCCAAGGCCAAAAATATGGCCTCTATTATCTATTATCAAATGAACCACAAAGGTGTTAGCAGATTAGGTTAAGAAGTTCTGTTTTAGGATTAGTGAGGGGAAGTAGAGAGTGGGGAGGGGGGGTTGTTGTCCTATTTATTCCAAATGGCACCCTGAGGAATCTATATCTGCAGACAATATGTAGAAACACTGGGGTTACCTAAAACGAAATAAACCAAACCAATGGAAAACAATTAACTTTATAACCTTAATTTCTCCTCTGATACTGTTGCATGGTATGTTACTTGCATTCTGCTTTAACAGCATATTAAAACTTCAAAAGAAACCACAGCTCTGTAGTCAGGCAGAATTTTTTTACCACCCTCCCACCCAGTTACAGTTGCCTTGTTAAATACCACTGTCTTTCTAGTTGCCTGCTGCGTATGTTAATTTGACCATATATCTCATTTCCTCTCTACTTTCACTGGCTTGTGTGAGTAATCACAAAATCATCATTTTTGAAATCCCTCCCCTTCAACTATTTAAATTTATTGGCCATCCTACTGTATTCCATAGTACCAGAATACAAAAGTGACCACCCCTTTCAATCCATCTTACTTTTTTAAAAATAGTAACGCTCCACTAAACCTTAACTTTTTAAACAGGTAAAACTTAAGTTACCTACTTTCACGTCTACCTTCTCTAGTGCACACTGCAGTGTGCATTTTTTTTTCATCTTACCTTTAAGCATCCCTTTGACTAGCACTTTCTCTAATACCTGCTGGAAAGCACTAGGAAGCCTTAAACTGATACAAGCACTCAACTCTCCTTGTTAATAAGGAGAAATTAATTGTAGGCACTAAACAGCCTATAATTGCAAAGTACCTTGCTAAGATAAGGGAAAACAGCTCCTGTACTTTACAAAAAAAAAAAAGCACCAAACCAGGCATGTCCAAGGGTCAGCTTCCGGTGATTTCTCGTCTCCATCTGAAGAATCTAGGCATACTGGGGCAATGCAGCAATTGCTTCATGTACACAGACAACCCTCTCCTCGTACCACCCAACACTACAACCTGTGAGAGATGCACTTACATAGCCAAAATGGAAGCAAAGCTCTCTCCACCCAAGATTGTGCTAGACAGTCAAGAGGAGAAGGTTAACACTCACACTACACCTCAAGCAACACAAAGCCCTTCTAAACCCACACCCCCAACACCCACATATAGCAACACTAAACCCACATATGCAGAGGCCCTTAACTGTAACCTGCCCAAGCAACAAGGACCTCTGAAGCTGAAACGCAAACAAACATCAATCACAACCAAAGTGTCACATAGTTCACAACACCAGTGTGCCACCCAGCAACAACCCCTAAGACAAGACAACGTACCTAACACTTTAGTCATAGGTGACTCTATAGTCCGGCACACTGATGTCCCACTCACCAGGTTAAACGAGGAGAAAATTACAGTCAGCTGCCTGTCAGGTGCCAGGATCTGCCACATAACGCATGCACTCAGGGCACTCCACAACAAGTACAAATATGACTCTGTCATTGTCTATGTTGGAGTGAATGACTTGAGACATACCTCCCTGGACTACATGAAAAGATACATGGAAGAGCTCTCGGATCATGTGGCCCAGGAAGGTATGACCCTAGCCCTGAGTAGCATCCTGCCTTCACCCAGAATGATAACACAATATAAGGACAAAATGACTGACTTCAACAATTGGCTAAGCTTCTGGTGTCATTCAAAGAGGATCCAGTATCTGTCTGCCTGGGACGACATGATCAACAAACCACGATGCTTTGCCAGAGATGGTCTGCACCTGTCGTGCCTGGGATTCAGGTTAATGGCTAAGGCTCTTGCCACCCCTATAGTGCCTTTTTAGGCAAAGTTCAAAGGACAAAACCACCACCGTAACAAGTACAAGCATGCAAAATCTGAAGGTAATGCTACTCAATGCTAGAAGTCTAAACCTCAAAATGCACTCTCTCGAGGCACTCCTAAAAATGGAGAACATCAATATCTGTGCAGTAACTGAGACCTGGTTCAAGGCTCCAGAGAGCACCCCTGTAATACCAGGATACAACTCTTACCACACTTTTCGGCCACCAAACCAGGACCAAAACACTAAAGGTGGAGTGTCAATATTCACCAAAGATATTCACACCACCAGACTAGTTGCCCAACACAATGCATCTGAAGTTCTCCAAGTGCAACTAACACTAGGTAAAACTGCAATCCAAATTGTAGCTTGCTACAAATCCACCACCATACCCCAAGATTCTCACTACACCTTTCTAAACATACTGGAAAATATTAAGATAGAACCAAACACCCTAATACTTTGTGATTTTAACTGCCCTGCCATTAACTGAGAAAACTACTCATGTACCAACACCTTTGCCCAACGGTTCTTGGAATTCATAAATTCCAGCGCCCTGGATCAGCTAATCCATAGTCCCACCAGGGGCTCCAATATGCTAGACCTGGTAATTACCAATATGGGAAATCAATGTTCCACAGCTGCGGTCACCCCCTCGTTAGTCAGGTCTGACCATAAGCTAATCACCCTTAACATCCACATCCCACCTCCACTCCCCAGTAATGAAACCTCCATAAAAAAACTTCTCCAAAGCCAACTTCATGCTACTCAAGTCAGAAGTGACAAACTTCATGACACCCATGCAGACGGGAACTGAAAGTTCAACTGCTGAATCCTACATTAAGGCACTGTACAAGCACATCCACTCATGCATGAATTGCGCCATCCCAAATAGAACCAAGATGCTCTCATCCAAAACAAGAAAGCCAATCTGGTGGTCCCCTGCTATAAACAAACTTTACAACAAAAGGAAGAAACTGTTGCAGAAAAGAGGAAAATCCCAGGATGCAAAAAAATCCATTACCATCCTCAGTAAGAAACTGAGATCCCTCATAAAATCCTCCAAAGCTAGTTGCAAAAATAAAATTGCCAAAGATTCCAAAGACAACCACAAGGCATTCTATAACTATCTCAAGAATCTAAATGGCAATGCTCAGATCTGCTCTGAGCTAAAACAGAATGGCATTAAATATACTGATCCCAAGGTAATTGCCAATATCCTGGCAGATCGATTCAGTGCCAACTTCACCCCCATCTCGCCCCCTAAACGGCCCATCTCAACACCGGAAGACTGCCAAATTCCAGTATTAATGGCAACACAGGTAAAAAACGCACTCTCCAAAGCTAAGAATACAGCATCCATGGGACCAGATGACATCCCGGGCTGTGTACTACATGAACTACAATATGAACTTGCACTTCATCTAAGTGTCATGTTTAATCATAGCCTCACCTCAGGTTTCATGCCCACTGAGTGGTGCAGAGCTACAGTTGTCCCACTCCACAGGGGGGGATCCACCTTGGATCCCGGAAACTACCATCCCATCAGTCTGACGAGCCTTATCTGCAAGGTCATGGAACGTATTATCATGGAACTTATAAACAAAGACATTGGCAACCTTCAAGCACTGGTCCCCACCCAGTTTGGGTTCGTGAAGGGCCGATTTTGTCTACTGAACCTGATTGACTTCTTCGAATCATTCTCCAGAGCCATGGATAAGGGTAAGGTGGTCCACACAGCCTATCTAGACCTTGCCAAGGCCTTTGACACCATCCCCCACTCTGGAATCATAGATAAACTTACTAAGCTGGGCATTAATCCCTACATCACCCAATGGGTTGCTAACTGGCTTACTGATAGAACCCACAGTGTAAAAGTAGCTGACTCCAAATCCAGCTCCAGACAACTGACAAGTGGAGTACCTCAAGATTCAGTCCTGGTTCCGCTCTTGTTTGGCATCTACTTCTCTGAAGTACAGGCTAACACTAAGGGACTCTGGCTAACAAAGTTCACAGATGACTGCAAACTGGGAGCCATTATTGAATCCCCAAATGATGTGGATACTCTACAAAAGGGCCTTACAGAAACAGATGCTTGGTGCCAGAGCCATGGGCTCAAACTCAATGCCAAGAAATGTATAGTTATCCCCTTTGGGAAAAAACATGTACCCATGAATTACCATATAGGTGGCAGTACACTAAACACCGAAAGTGTGATAAGAGACTTAGGGACACAGGTGGACAGTGGTCTCACCTTTGATAACCACATTGTCACAACAATCAGGAAATACTTCTATGTGGCACACCTCATCACTAAGGGCTTTTCATCCAGAAAAAGGGAGGTCATTGTCCCGCTGTACTCATCCCTCATTAGACCCATTATAGAATACAACACCCCGTTTGGTATGTACCTCTCAAGACATCTGCAACAACTGTAAAGGCCGCAGAAATACCTCACTAAAAGAATCACAGGCCTAAAGCAGATGCCCTACGCTGAAGAAACTCCAGCTATACTCTGTCGCATATCGTCTACTCAGAGGTGATCTCTGCTTAACATACAAGGCCATGTCAAACCCAGAGCTGTTGGACATGCTACACTTAAAGAAATCTCAATCCCTCAGAGCCACACGCTCCAGGGATCTAAACCTTGTCATCATAATAAACAAAACATGCTGGAGGGATAGGTTCCTGACCCAGAGACTCCCCAGACTCTGGAATGGATTGCCCATACATGTCAAGCAGAGTGCCTCTTTAGCCCTCTTCAAAAGGAACCTTGATGATTGGATGGGAGAAAGGAAATTCACCCCGGGGATCACATCAGTCACCCTGCTAGACAGGGGTCCAGGGAAGTAAATAGTGTGGGAAGAAATAGCCAGGGAATTGTTAAGGCTAGGCTTGTATAGGCCCTAAGGCTGACAGCCTAGTACCAACCTATGAACCTATGAACCTATGAACCTATGGACAATCCTAAAGCAGACACGCTCAATATTTAGTATATAACATGCAAAGGTTTTACCCTTCAGCAGTGCTGGCAAACAATTGATAACATTCAACTTTATAATTAAATTACATAAACAAGTGACACAACCAACTAATCATATAACAATAAAATCAAGCACTAATTAAAATACATTTTAAAAAACATATAAAACATTTTTGTACAAAGAGTTTAAAATATAATTGCTTATTTCATCAGTGGAATTACATTTGCTTTTTAACTAAAATAGGCTTAATACTAACAGCATTGTTTAATTCAGGGGGCAGATCAGCCTATAACCTCAGTATCCAATTATATTCCCTTGTTTCCAAAACATTATTCATATTACCTCCTCTAATATTCTTATGAAGAACCTCCATGACCCTAAATTTAAACTTACGAATTACATCTGTATCTAATACATGTTTTGCTAGAGCATTTGTTCCAACACCTCTAGGCTTTCTGATTTATACTTTATGATATGATTGTTAAATGTTTTACTGCATTTACCTACATAGAAGCAAGTACACTTGCAACATGTTCCTAAACACACCACAAACGTCGTGTTACAAGTGGCTTGACAGGAAATTCATAAGTTTTATTTGTTACTGGTTGTATGAAAGTGGTGTCAGATATAAGATATTTGCAACAACTACAATTGTAGCATGGACATGTCCCAGTCCTGCTTGGACCTTCACTTACATCAACCATCTTCAGGTCTATATAACATAACCTCCTTTTCAAATTCAAATAATTCCTGATGTTTCATCTATTAAGCTCCTTAGTTCGGGCATGGAGGTCAGAATACTCCGGTTCTTCTTTATTACTTTTTGTGCTTCTCTGGTTCTTAACTTATAAGTGGTTATATATCTTAAAGTGCCTTGAAACAGGTAAACCAATAAACACAGAAAGAAGGCACTGGATAGGCAGGTCAGATATCAGTCAAAAAAAGTTTATTGTAGACACCGAAGTGCACTGACAGCAATGTTAAATCCAAACTTTTTTTGACTGGTATCTGACCTGCCTATCCAGTGCTTTCTTTTTGGGTTTACTGGCTATATATCTTATTTTAGCCTCATGAGTGTACTTATTTTCTTTTGCCAGTTCAGCCAGATTCACTAAAATAAGGGGGGCAGCTTGTCCCCATTGTGTAATTATTGTAGTCATGATCTCTGTTATTCATTCATTATATCCCCTTTCCTTAAATTCTAGGGCTAGTTCCCTCATTTGTTGCAGGCACATAGTCTCATCTGTATTCAATCTACTAAACCCCATAAACTGTGCCTTAACTATGTCCCTAAAGATATGTGGGGCATGCATGCTCCCTCTATGAGTATACTTATTAGTATGAACATGTTTCCTATGGACACTTGTACTTAGCAGCCCCATGTTCTTGTCTATTTTTACATCTAAACAGTTGATAATATTTATTGAGTAATTCATTTTAAAACTTAGAAAGGATGTGGTGTTATTTAAATATTTTACACATTCTTTCAAGGTTTCCTCCTTACTTTTCCACACTAAAAAGCAATCATCTATGAATCTTTTGTACAATAGGACATTAGTTCTAAAGTGACTTTTATCACTATAAATACATTAATTCTCCCA
The DNA here is from genome assembly GCF_019279795.1 of Protopterus annectens. Classification (NCBI taxonomy): domain Eukaryota; kingdom Metazoa; phylum Chordata; order Ceratodontiformes; family Protopteridae; genus Protopterus; species Protopterus annectens. Next base: position 1,469,491,290 of record NC_056726.1, read on the forward strand.
CTGGTTTAATACTAAATTTGTGTAAGTATTAGCCATGGGAGTTCCCATAGCCACCCCAACAGTCTGTAAATAATACTGACCTTCAAAAATAAAAACATTGTTAGTCAATACCATATAAATCATATGTCAAATATTTTCTGTTTAAAATAATAAAATCACTGTGTTGCAGCCAAAACTCTCCACAACCTTCCAAAGGTATCAAATGTTTTATTGAGACATAAAAATGTTTAAAAAGTATTCACTGAGCGCTTTCAACTCCTCAGAACGGGGACTTCATCAGAATACATACCTTCTATTAAGTCCAACATTTATAGCCCAATATGTTGATGACATCACAGCCACACAAATGCATTTAAAGGCACAACCACTTTTTAAAAAAAATACAGCTTAAAAACATTTATAAACATCTAAAATCATATTTACTGCCATAAAAATAAGCTTTCCTAACTTCATGAAAATTAATAACATGGCCCTAGCTCTCTTAATTAACAGGGGGTTTACAGAAATAACTTCATTTAAACCTATGCCCTCCCCTGCCTGCAGCTTGACCTGCAATTTGACTTTGTTTTCTTCTATTAAATTTCTGTAGCCCCCCTCTAGGGTTAACTAATACTTTCTCTAAGATTCCAAAATGGTAGCTTTGAAAATTCCTACAAACTGGAGAATGCCTATACAGTGCATTGTTATTATTCTTAGTGGATATCTGATACACGTGTTCATATATCCTATTACGTAATTGCCTTTCGGTTTTGCCAACATAATATGCTGGACATCCCTTACACAGTGGATGATGTGTGACAGTTGCCCTTGACAAATGCTACTTTTGATTTAAGGGTATTTTCTAAAATAACCATTTTACGATCTACTATGTAGCTACATTGCGAACAGGATCCACACTTTATAGTACCATCATACTTGTTAACTTGTTTGTTCTTCACATGTTCAAAACTTTCTTTTATGTTTACCCCAGTTTTGTATACATAGGAGGTTCTCTCTCCTGTAACCCTTCTCAAATCTGGGTTTCCCCTGAGAATGGCCCAGTTTTTTTCCAATATGTCCTTCACTTTCCCTACCTTCCCCCAGTATGGTAAAATCATAGCCTTTTCAAAGTTTTTTTGTCCCTGGGGTGACTCTCTAACCATGTTAAAATTTCCTAACAGGGGTTTAAATCTCTTACACCATTCCTTTCTAACATAGTCCACATTTTCCTGAACCATGCCCTATAGATATCCTCTTTCATAGAACATTTCCACAACAATTCATTCTCAAGGTCACCAACCGAGGATGTCATTCTAGGAACCCTTACCATCTGACCTTTCACAATACTAGCTTTTTGATTGGGGGGTGACTACTCATGTATTCAAGGTAAGAGTTGCTGAATGTAGGTTTTCTGTATATTTTAGATGTAAAACCACTCTGAGTTTTGAAAATCTGAGTGTCAGGGTAACTAATGGACAAGGGGTTACTTGTGTGAGTGAATTTTAAGAAACTGGTAGTGGAATTCAAATACTTAACAAATTCCTCCACTCTGTCTATAAAACTATTCCACAGAATAAAAATGTCATCCAAAAATCTTACGTATAATTTGACATTTTGAAAATACTCACATCTAAAGACTTTATTTAACTCCTAGTCAAGGAGAACCAGGTTTGCAAATATGGGAGCACATGAGGCTCCCGTAGCAACACCTTTGTTTTGTTTGAAGCATTCTCCTTCAAAATATATATAGTTGTAATCTAAAACTACCCCCATGAAGTCAACTATTAAATTTACTTTCTCATTAGAAAAACCTGACATTTTATTCAAACAGTTAGAAAACATATCTAAACCTTCTTCCCTAGGGATACAAGTGAACAAATCCACTACATCGATGGTCAAAAAAAAATCAAATTGTTTTCCCAAAGTTCTTCCTTAAATCTACCCATAATGTCCCATGAATCTTTTACTTTTAAACCTTAGAAAGGATGTGGTGTTATTTAAATATTTTACACATTCCTTCAAGATTTCTTCCTTACCTTTCCACACTAAAAAGCAATCATCTATGAATCTTTTGTACAATAGGACATTAGTACTAAAGTGACTTTTATCACTATAAATACATTAATTCTCCCACTGGTTTAATACTAAATTTGTGCAAGTATTGACCATGGCAGTTCCCATAGCCACCCCAGCAGTCTGTAAATAATATTGACCTTCAAAAATAAAAACATTGTTAGTCAATACCATATCAATCATATGGCAAATAGTTTCTGTTTCCTTACCCATCATATCAGTATTTCTACATAAACATTCATGAATTACATTTATCTCATAATCATTGCAAATTCCAGTAAACAGTGAGTTAATATCTAAAGTAGCCAATAAATATTAGCATTACTACTATACCAGGTGTATAATTTAGTCAAAAAAATCACCTGTGTCTTTTATGAAACTTTTACAAAGGACCAAGCATTTACTTAAAACAGTCTGTATATAAACAGATAGTGGTTCTGTGATCCACTCCTGCCCTGAGACAATAGGCCTCATAGGGGGGTGGGTCACTGATTTGTGATTTTTTGGTAATCCATACATTATTGGTATCACAGGTCAAGAAACAATAAAAAAATTGAAAAAGTCTAAAGAAATGTCACCTTGTAACTGCTTATCATATTTCATCATATTACCTTGCGTTATACAGTTCTTCACATAAATCAAATGAATTGTCTTAAAAGTACTTGTATCTGATATAAACTTCTGCATCAGATTAATATAATCATCTCTATTAAAAATCACAATTATGCCACCTTTATCTGCATCTTTGATAATGAAATGTACATTATTCTGTAAACATGGAAGTTCCTAATACTCTTCATAAGTTAAATTATATGCCCTTGCTTCAACTCAACATCATATACCAGCATCAACACATATAGCTACATCTCATAGAGCCTCTACCTCTAAGCCCATAAGGCAAGTCATCCCACAATACAACATCCTAGTCATTGGAGACTCCATCGTGAGACACACTGAGGTCCCTCTCACCAGGCTGATTGAGGAGAAAGTTACGGTCAGTTTCTTATCAGGGGCTAGGATCTGCCACATTCACATGCACTCAAGTCATTGGATCACAATTACCAATATGACTCAGTCATAGTCCAAGTGGGAGTAAATGACCTGAGACGTACCTCCCTAGACTATATGAAGAGAGACATCATAGACCTTTCGGAATATGTGTCTCAGGCTGGTATGAGCCTAGCATTGAGCAGCATTTTACCTTCTCCAAGGATGATTCAATATGAACAAAGGATGATCGACTTTACTAATTAGCTTAGCTTATGGTGTCATTCGAAGGGGGTGCAAATTTTGTCAGCATGGAAGGAGATGGTCAGCAGACCACGCTGCTTTGCAAGGGATGGTCTGCACCTCTCCCCTCTAGGCTTTCAAATATTAGCAAAAACATTGTCGTTCCCCATAGTGCCTTTTTTAGGCAATGACAAACTGAAAGTACTTCTGACATAGCAAACCAAGACCAAGAAAATATAATGATATTATTGCTCAATGCTAAGAGCCTAAACAAAACCTCCACTCCCTGGAACCTCTCTTTACCCTAGAGAATGCTGATGTCTGTGCAGTCTCAGAGATATGGTTTAAAGCTGTGGACACCACACCAACAGTACAAAGTTATAACGCCTTCCACACATTTAGACGAGCTACTTCAGAGGCAGGGACTAAAGGTGAAGGTGTCTCTATTTACATCAACAATAAATATACTTCAAGACTGGTCAAACAGGACAATGCACTTGAGCTGCTCCATGTTCAAATCACCATAGTTAAAATCCAATACCACTTCCTTGCAAGCTATAGGTCCCACTCTATGACGCAGGAAACCCATACCATGTATTTAAACTTATTAGAAACAATAACCATCCAAGCCAATAGTATATTCATGGGTGACTTTAATTACCCCACTATTAACTGGGGATCCTATACGACACCAAACATACATGCACAGAGATTCCTGGATTTTGTAAACACAAACTCCCTGGACCAGATAGTCAATACACCAACTAGCGGTACAACCCTACTGGATCTGGTCCTCACTAATATGGGCGAGTGTTGCACATCCCCTACTGTAATGCCTTCCCTGGTAAGGTCAGACCACAGAAAGGTCTCCTTTGAAGTAAAAATAAAACCTGGACCCCTAGCTAAACCGGGAATATTCAGGAACTATTCTAAGGCTAACCTCCTACTATTAAGTGAGAATCTGGCAAAATTTCAAGCCCTTATAAATCCTGAGAACACGTCCGCCTATGCAGAACTGTTCATAGGTTCATAGGCTCATAGGTTGGTACTAGGCTATCAGCCCTAGGGCCTATACAAGCCTAGCCATAACAATTCCGTGGCTATTTCTTCCAACAATATTTACTTCCCTGGACCCCTGTCTAGCAGGGCGACTGACGTGATCCCCGGGGTGAATTTCCTTTATCCCATCCAATCGTCAAGGTTCCTTTTGAAGAGGGCCAAAGAGGCACTCTGCTTGACATGTATGGGCAGACTATTCCAGAGTCTGGGGAGTCTCTGTGTCAGGAACCTATCCTTCCAGCATGTTTTGTTTATTGTGATGACAAGGTTTAGATCCCTGGAGCATGTGGCTCTGAGGGATTGGGAATTCTTTAAGTGTAGCATGTCCAACAGCTCTGGGTTTGACATGGCTTTGTATGTTAAGCAGAGATCGCCTCTGAGTAGACGGTATGTGACAGAGTATAGCTGGAGTTTTTTAAGGTGGTCAGCATAGGGCATCTGCTTTAGGCCTGTGATTCTTTTAGTGAGGTATTTCTGCGGCCTTTCCAGTTGTTGCAGATGTCTTGAGAGGTACATACCAAATGGGGTGTTGTATTCTATAATGGGTCTAATGAAAGATGAGTACAGTGGGACAATGACCTCCTTTTTTCTGGATGAAAAGCCCTTAGTGATGAGGTGTGCCACATAGAAGGATTTCCTGGCTGTTGTGGTGATGTGGTTATCAAAGGTGAGACCACTGTCCACCTGTGTCCCTAAGTCTCTTATCACACTTTTGGTGTTTAGTGTACTGCCACCTATATGGTAATTCACGGGTACATGTTTTTTCCCAAAGGGGATAACTATACATTTCTTGGCGTTGAGCATGAGCCCATGGCGTTGGCACCAAGCATCTGTTTCTGTAAGGCCCTTTTGTAGAGTATCAACATCATTTGGGGATTCAATAATGGCTCCCAGTTTGCAGTCATCTGTGAAATTTGTTAGCCAGAGTCCCTTAGTGTTGGCCTGTACTTCAGAGAAGTATATGCCAAACAAGAGCAGTCCCAGGACTGAACCCTGAGGTACTCCACTTGTCACTTGTCTGGAGCTGGATTTGGAGTCAGCTACTTTTACAGTCTGGGTTCTGTCAGTAAGCCATTTGGCAACCCATTGGGTGACATAGGGATTATTGCCCAGCTTAGTAAGTTTATCTATGATTCCAGAGTGGGAGATGGTGTCAAATGCCTTGGCTTGGTCTAGATAGGCTGTGTGGACCACCTTACCCTTGTCCATGGCTCTGGTGACTGATTCGAAGAAGTCATTCAGGTTCAGGAGACAAGATCAGCCCTTCACAAACCCAAACTGGGTGGGGTCCAGTGTTTGAAGGTTGCCAATGTTTTTGTTTATAAGTTCCATGATAATACACTCCATGGCCTTGCAGATAAGGCTCATCAGGCTGATGGGATGGTAGTTTCCGGGATCCAAGGTGGATCCCCCCTTGTGGAGTGGGATAACTGTAGCTCTGCACCACTCAGTGGGCATGAAACCTGAGGTGAGGCTATGATTAAACATGACACTTAGGTGAGGTGCCAGTTCATATTGTAGTTAATGTAGTACACAGCCCGGGATGTCATCTGGTCCCATGGATGCTGTATTCTTAGCTTTGTAGAGTGGGTTTTTTATCTGTGTGGTCGTTATTACCGGAATTTGGCAATCTTCCGGTATTGAGATGGGCCGTTTAGGGGGCGAGATGGGGGTGAAGTTGGCACTGAATCGATCTGCCGGGATATTGGCAATATCCTTGGGATCAGTATATTTAACGCCATTCTGTTTTAGCTCAGAGCAGATCTAAGCATTGCCATTTAGATTCTTGACATAGTTATAGAATGCCTTGTGGTTGTCTTTGGAATCTTTGGCAATTTTATTTTTGTAACTAGCCTTGAAGGATTTTGTGAGGAATCTCAGTTTCTTACTTTCTTACAGAACCGTTCACAGAAACCCTGTACAATCATGTTAATAGCTGTACAGACGCAGCTGTACTCACCAGGAAGAAGAAGACAACTAACTCAAAAACAACCCCCCCCCCCCGGTGACAAAATCAATTGGCTGTATATCAGGAGGAAGAAAATAATGGCAAAAAGTAGGAGGTGCAGCCCCCAGCTGGATAAAATCATCCTCATCAAACTAAACAAACAACTCAGGGGACAAATAAAATCACCCAAAGCCAAATTTGAGGTAAGTTTGGCCTCCCAGGCCAAGAACGGCCACAAAGCATTCTTTAGCTGTGTTTGCAACCTCAAAGGCAATACACAATTGTGTGCAGAGCTCATTGTAAATGGAGTCACCTATACTGAGCCAGAAGATATAGCAAACCTCCTGGCTGACAAATTCAGCTCCAACATTACTTATCTCTCCCCCTCAACCTTCCCTCAGCAAATTTCATCAAATATAACTCCCCCTAGTATCACTAGGAAACAGGTCCTTAATACCCTTTCTAAGAACAAGAACACTACATCAATGGGCCCAGACAATATCCCAGGATGCATTCTAAATTGCATGACACATGATCTATCAGGGCCTATGGAATTGCTATTTAATTGTAGCCTCTAAACAGGCTCTGTGCCTCATGAATGGAGAAAGGCAACAGTCATCTCTCTGCACAAAGGTGGACCATCTACAGACCCTGGAAACTACATACCCATAAGTCTCAGTAGTCGTATACGTAAAGCCATGGAAAGAATTATCATGGGGATGATTGACAGAGATATAGTAAACCTCCATAAAGCGCAAATCATACCTACTCAACCTGGTGGACTTCTTTGAGAAGGTCACCAAAGCAATGTATGAGGGCAAAATGGTTCACATTGCCTACCTTGACCTGTCCAAGGCATTTGACACAATACCCCACTCTGGCATTATTGAAAAACTCAAGAGGTTAGGTACAAACCCGTATGTCACCTGGTGGATTGCCAACTGGCTCACAGACAGGACCCAGGAAGTTAGAATTGGGGAGTCCACCTCCACAAAGAGGCCAGTCACAAGTGGAGTCCCTCAGGGATCAGTCCTTGGTCCGCTCATTTTTGGCATTTACTTCTCAGAAGTGAAGGCCAATGTCAGTGGACTCTGGCTGACTAAATTTGCAGATGGTTGCAAATTAGGAGCTGTGATTGAATGTCACACTGACACAAATGTTCTCAAGGAGGGGCTGACACAGACAAACAATTGGTGTCAGAGTCATGGACTAAAGGTAAATGCCAATAAATGCATGATAGTATCCTTTGGGAAGTCATCCATCCCTTGTAACTATCATATTGACAACACACTCCTTACAGTTGACCCAGTAGTCAGGGTCTTAGGGACACACATAGATAGTAATCTAGCCTTTGATCATCATGTGTCTACAGTGGTGAGGAAATCATTCTAGGTTGCACAACTTATAAACAAAGGTATGGCATATAAGTCCAAGGAAGTCATTGTTCCACTGTATTCACAATTCATCAGACCTATCATTGAGTACAATGCCCCCTTTGGTATGTCCCTAACCAGGCATATCCAACAACTGGAATGTCCACAGAGGTTCCTCACTAAAAGAATACAGGGCATAAGTAATATGTCCTATGCAGACTGCCTCAAGGCCCTATCCCTGTATTCTGTTTCCTACAGGCTTTTGAGGGGAGATCTATACCTGGCATACAGGGCATTGTCAAACCCCACTCTGATGGACCTCCTGCATATTCACAAAACAAACAGTACCAGAATTACCAATTCTAAAGACTTAAACCTTGCCTGTGATATAAATAGGACCTGCTAGAGAGATGGATATGTATCCCAGAGACTACCCCATCTATGGAATAGGCTCCCCATCCATGTAAAGCAGAGTTCCTCCCTAATCCAGTTCAAGTGCAACTTGGACAATTGGATGGGAAACTGGAAACTGATCCCTGGTTTGGCACCTATGTCTCTGATACAAACAAGTAATCTGTAAATGGTTCATCTTCCAGGTCCATGCTTAAACTTATCAAAGGTATCAAAACTCGTTAGAGATTTGGGTTGAATGGCTAGGCTTAAAAAAGCCCTTGTAGTCATTAGCCTAGTAAACACCTATGAACCTATGAACCTATATAGTGCCCTTAGATCCTGTTAACTCAGTTTATAAAATGCATCAACAATGGGAAAATTTTTTAGTACAAACATACTAGTCTTTTTGCAAACATTACCACTAAGTTGTGGTCCATCCCTAAATATAAGTTTTAAATTAAAATTTCTTACAAATATTCTAAGGTCTGTTAAAGCATCAGCAACATTGTCCACCTTGTTGTGTATAAAATGTATGCCCTTATTCAAAAGATTAACACCCGATACAGTCAAAATACAGTTTGATATGTTCAAAACATTACTGTTGTTGAAAGCTACTATTTCTGTTGAAATAGTTTGCTGGATACCTGTGGGTCATTGTTTTTTCTCTTTGTGCCATTCAGATTGCTTCATTGTTGTGACCTTCCTCTGGAATGATTCCGTGACTGGATATCTATTTTCTCTGGTAACAGCAGTATTATAGGCTTCACAGACCTGGAAAAAACCTCAGCAGTATGAGGACTTGCATTTGGTTGCATTGGTTGAACAGATAAAAGAATCAACCAATTGTGAGGTGGATACCACTTCATGATCTCTGTAATGCTTTGTTCAAATCTCTTGGGTCAATACATAGTCTCATTTTCTCTGAACCTTTTCTGTGTGTTGCTACCATGGATGACATCCATTCAGTTGTTACTGTGACTGGACAAAATACACCTTGCTGTACCATTTTATCCAACTGACCCTTAACTTTATTCTGAATAGTTATCAGAACTTTTTTTGTTTGTCTGACCACTGGACTGACCTCTGGGTGTAACTTCATGGAATACACAACTGGAAGTTTGCCTAACCTGTCATCGAAAACATCTGCATACTCTGAGAAAGTAGCTTCAGTAAAATTGGAACTAGGAAATGTATTTATATGATGAACTTCTTTGGTAAAGGAAATCAAACCCATTCTCAAACTGTCTCTGAGACCCAGTAATGATTGCATAGGTGTTTGGACTACATAGAATAACAAGCTGTTTAAGTTCCTAGCCACATAACATAAAAGTACTACTGAGCCTTTGGGTTGAATTTCTTTACCTCCATAAGAAATACGTTTTGCACAACTAGCCACATTAAGCTGTTCACTAGCTCTCACCTTAGGAAATGTGTCTGCTGACATAACATTACACTTTGAACCAGTAGCTACTTTGAGCTCAGTGGATTTACCATTGAGCTGGACAGTATAAAACACTTTGTACTTGATTTGCAAAACTTTTGAAAATGGTTCAGTTTTTTGCACAAGTGGCATTGCTGACAAAATGCTAAGCATTTCTCCCTTTTAGACTAATGATTTGCACCACAATTCTGACGGGTAACAATAAGGCTGGATTTGGGTTTTGCTGACTCACCCTTGTACTGCACTGAGCATGTCCCTTTCTTAAAACTTGCTGGAAAACTACGGGACTTCCCAGGTAAACCCATAGGGGTTGTGGCTGCCATGTGCTTATGCCTGCTTCTGCTAGCCATGTGTTGCATGCTGTCTACATTTGCTTTGAGCCTGCTGAAACCATGTTCTTATCACTTGCAAGCATACTTGTGTACCTTTCTGTAACTTCATGGATTTGACAAATCTCAATAGATTTGCTCAGCATTAAATTGCTGTCACGAAGCAAAATCTTTCTCAGTGAAGCACTATTAATACCACACACAAGCCTGTCCTTTATCAACTCACCAAACCTACACATTTTAGCTTTGTTTCTCAGGTCAGTTACATAAGCTGCAAATGTTTCCCCTGGTTTTTGATCTCTTGTGTAAAACAAATGCCTGTCTAATATAATATTTGTCTGGGGGTTACACATTTCCCTGATTTACGCTTCAAACACTCAGAGTCTTCTCCTGATTCATCCTGTACAACAATATGACAGATTTCACCTTCTCCCTCATATACTGCTGGTGCATACACAAATGTACTCTCTCTTTCAATGGCCCCTGACCCAGCAAGGTTTAGCAAAATGAATGCCTTGCTGCGTGTATCTTTACCAGAATAAGGTTTTTGCATAAAAATATCATACTCCTGCTCAAATATTCTCCACTCCTCTGCAATATTCTGATCAAACACCAATGGTGAAGACTTTTGAAATGCATCTGCCATATTAACACATACCAGTGAAGGCTTTTGCAAGCATGCACAAACACACACATAGACATATGCCAGAAATATATGCCGGTACTTGTGACTATGCCCAATAGCACAACACACCTCTGAATAACTGAACTTTGTCAAATAATTCTCTCAGGCACTGTAATACTCTTAAAATCACTAGACTGTAAGAAATCACCTCTTTTCAATGTAAGAAAGATTTCAAAATAACTGCACTGTGTGAATGAACTGGGCAGAAGAAGCTCAGAGTAAGAAACTTTTTGAAGTAATTGCACTTTGCGAATATACAGTACACAGCACACTGAAACTTTCCCAAAATGGCAGTACTTTACTAAACAACTCTTTACAGTGCAATAAACACTCTGTAGTGGTACTTTGCGAATAGACACGCCCAGTGCAAGAAACTTTTCAAAATGGCTGTATTTTGACTGCACTTCATGAAATAGTTGCACTTTGCACACAATAAACTCTCTGGAATAAATGCACAGCAATAAGCATGCACTGTAAGCACTTTTACACTCTTTGACATACTTCCAATAACTCTAGTTATGCCCCAAATACAATGTGAAATAGTAGTTATTGCCAAAACACAGTACTTTGCCAAAAACATGCAGTCGTCTTGCTTTATTTAGGCTTAATGTGCCCCTTTTTTCCCTTGTTATATTCGTTTTGCTCGTTTAATCTCTTTTCATTCCCATTATACTTTTCTTGTGCTCTTTGCTTTAAACATGCTTGTTTTGCAATTCTGAGGTAATTCCAACCCCCTCTTATGGGCCTTTCTGATAATTGTTTTATCAAATATCTTAATCTTAAACATTTCATTTAATTAATAAACCTTTTTTGTGCCTCTCATTTGTTTAATAATGGGATTTGTGCCCTTGGAATGCTCCATTTTATATTTTTTTTATAAAATAAACTGTTTGTGGGCGTTTTCATTACCTTTGGTTTGTTTCTGGCCCTTTCTCATGCTCATTTCTCTTAGTTTACCTTCACTATTAACTCTGCACCTCATAGCTCTGGAAAGCAGCTTCTGGAATCCCGGTTCTGACACCACTTCACTCGTTTAGTCAGGATACAACAAACGAGACTTCGTGGGCTCTGTTCAAGCAGCTTTATTACGTACAAGCACATCAGGATTGAGGTTTAATAACTTTAACTTAGATAAACTTATAAACAAACTAGCTATTATAGTCATACATGCTCATTCTCTGGCTGCACTCTCAAAATGGCACTGAAGCTAGCACATGCTTGCTATTAGTTCAATCCTTGAAATGCTTCTTAAAGATACAGCACACACACTCTGTTCTACAAGAACCATAAGCCTAACCAGCCTTATCTACAAGGCCATGGAAAGAATCATCACGGACCTTATCAACAAGGACATAGGTGACCTTCAAACTCTTGACCTAACCCAATTTGGCTTCACTAAGGATAGAGCATTGAACATGCTGGACTTTTTTCGAGAATGTCACCAAAGCCCTGGATGAAGGCAAAATGGTACATACTGCCTATTTTGACTTAGCCAATGCTTTTGACACAATCCTCACTCAGATATCATTGAGCAGCACTCCCCACTTGAATTAACCCATACATAACCAGATGGGTAGCCAACTGGCTCACCAACAGAGTGCATTTGGTCTAAGTTGGTGATTTCACCTGTACCAGTAGACCATTTGCCAGTGGTGTACCACAAGGATCAGGGCTGGGCCCTCTACTGTTTGGGATCTATTTCTCAGAAGTCCTGGTGACAGTAGGTGGCCTGTGGCTTACCATGTTCATTGATGATTGCAAATGGGTGCAACCATTGAGTCCCCAAAGGGGCTAATACAGACAAATGATTGGTGCCACAGCCACAGATAAAACTAAATGCAAAAATGTGCATTATTATCCATTTTAGCAAAGAGGAAGTCCCTGGAAATTACAATATCGACAGTACCACCTAATCTTAAATCCAATTATGTGAGATTTGTGAACACAAATTGATAGCAATTTAAGCTTCAATCTCCATGTGTCCACAGTGGTAAGAAAAACTTTCTACACTACGCATCTCATAAGTAAGGGCATCTCATCCAAGACTAAGGATATTATAACGTCTCTGTACTCAACCATCATCACACCACTAATAGAGTACAATGCCCCCTTCTGTATGTACCTCACCAGACACCTGCAGCAGTTGAAGAGACCTCAGAGGTTTCTCATCAAGAAAATTCATGACCTCCAAAACATAACCTACTTGGAATGACTGAAAGCCCTTTCACTGTACTCTGTATCCTACAGGCTGCTGAAAGCCGACTTGTGCCTGGCCTACAGAGCAGTCTCTCACCCTGCCCTAATGGAAATGCTGCACATCCACAAATCAAATAGGAAAAGAGTTACTAACTCCAGGGATCTCAACTTAGCCTGTGACACTAGTAGAACATGCTGGAGAGACAGATATATCTCCCAGGGATCACTGCTCTTCTGGAATAAACTCCCAATTCACATGAAGCAGAGCTCATCAATAACCCTATTCAAGTTCAACCTAGACAATTGGATGGGAGACCATAAATTCACCCTGGGGGTGGCACCTATGTCCCTCATGGACAGGGGCAATTGGTGCTAATCATAGACTCACTCTGAGAATAGTGACCATCTACCCAAGGTCCATTAGGGAACATGGGTATAACATGGCTAGGCTTGTAAAGGCCCTAGGGCCAAATGATCAGTAACCTTCTATTAACCTTGGAACTTGCATGATTCATTAGGATGGCAGTGTAATTGCCAAAGAAAAAAAGTGCCCTATATCCAAGTGTCCAAGAAGGTAGCTCAGGCCACTGGGAATCGTTTTTTAGTTTTCACATACAACTGCAGGTCTGTCTCAAACTAAAAATTACAGACTCTAAATGTAATGTTTTTGTAATACTGTCTCACTGTCTGATAACCATTTGCTAAAAGTAGTAACACTTGGTGGTGTAAACATTTTATTTTAACTGTTATAAGCTGCCATATGCTCTATAGTGTTAATAAAAACTAAGGATAAAAACATGTGACTCATGTAAACAAAGTAAATGTTGCTAGAACAAGACCAGTGAACTCAAGCAGGGCCAGATTAACCCTTAGGGCAAAACTAGGGCATTAAAGACAGGTTTCCACTAAACAGACGATTAACAGATGTTCATGTCATGACCAGCCAGTAACATATCATATCATGTGAGCATACAAAATACATGAATTATTTATATAATTTAAATAATAATGTATTTAAGGAAATTTAATTTGAAGTCAAATCAGTATTAGCACATAAAGAAAAAAGGTTCACTTATATAGACTTTCAACTGCTATTACATGGACTCAGAATGGTTACTCCAATGAATAACCTTTTCCTGATTAGAAACATAATTATTATAGCAAAACTCCATTGCGCAAGTACAGAGTTATGTTAAACTTTATTCTCAAATGATAAAGATTAGTCTTGAGAGTGAAGACTAAGGGCTCAAGCATTTTGGACAGGAAGAAATAAATATTATTATAAATTCAACAACTTGCTGCCTTGAATCATTGATATTACATCATGACTGACCATAATCCAAGTTTATTCTACACAGTACAAACAGAGCCCAATTCCAGCAGATATTTTGGAATCTGGTCCCCGATATACCCCTGTTTATAGATAGGCCTTACACAGAAGTAGATCAGTTACACTGAGAGTAAATCTTTCTGAATCAGGGAAGACACACCCTGAGAGAAACTCTTTTGGAATCTGGCCTAGAGGTTTCTGTAGTTTGTTAATGATGTCTCAGTCATGTGAGCACTGAGCATGTGCAAGAGTTATTGCTTTGTATTAGCTTGACCGAATGGGATGACCTGCTGCCTGTCTTGTTTTGTCTTTGTCATGATAAACTATTAGCATCATGCAAAACGTTAGATTCTGGCAACCTTATCATGATGGAAACCACATTTTACATTTTCAGTGCCCCTTAGCTGACTATCCCTGCACTCTAAGAAACAGATAGTCCTTCGCTCTTATTCCTCTCATTGGTAGCCCTTTACAGTTAGAAATAAACATCCAACCGCCTCATCTGTAAACTCCACCATTTACATACAACTGTAGAGCTGTCAAAATTTATAAATAATGTAAATACAGCAATGCTGCTTCACTCTGTTTCACATTATAGGATTGTACTTTAATGCTATGTAACGTATACTGTGCTGTCGTGTTTCACCTCCTTGAAGCTAAAGATCATGACTGAAAAGGGTCAGCAGACCATTCACCAAACCAGTTAACACATAAATAAATAAAACATTTTTACCTGCCAAACATTTCTCCAAGGAATGCAACAAATACACAGGATTACTGATCTCTTGTTTCTTTAGCTGTACTTTATTTATTCTTATTTAATGTTATACAACTGAGGACATAAATATTGTAGTCTGGCGTAGAGGTTTAAAACTACTTGCCCATAGGCCTAGACCCTGCAACAATATTAGACTTGGTTCCTTCCATCTCTGTTTGCCTTTTGTGTGATCATGAGCAAGTCTCTTAACCAAGTGTTATTCCTCAATTGCCACTGTAAGAGGAACGTGTACCTGCAGGCTTACCAGGTGAACAACACATTATTATTATTATTACTGTTAATTTAAATTATTGGAACTGGATTATCTTGACTGGACAATTTTAACATTGCTGATTTTCTGAAAAATGAATCCTTGAGCAGTCTCTACTCAATTTAGTTCCAAAAGTTCCAGAGTGGAGTTACAAAATCATTTGCTTACAGCAATAATGTTCTTTTCCCAGTAAGATTAAATTTCCCTTTAACAATGCATAATTTACCCAACAGCATGCAATATTTATTAAATACTAATTAGAAATGCAATTGATTTTAAATAAAATAATCTCTGACTGTAGTTTGCAACTGGGCTCCATTTAACAATGTGGTTGTTGTTAGTGGCTTCATTGAAGAATTCAGACCACTATATGCTACACAATGAAACATGCAACATTCCCAATTTGATTTCAAATAAAAGGATGTAAAACATCTCATACAAATAGTGCTTGCGGAATCATTAAATGTTACTTCTTTGAGTACAATGGCTTTTTAGTGGCTGGGATTCTTTGAGTTTTTTTATTTTTTTGATGGTTTGAAGGGGTTTCAGGGGTTGTATGGTGTGAAGGTGGCTTGGATTCACTTGTGGCTTTCTGTTAATTGTAATTGATGGTCTGATCATTTTCAAGCCCTTATCATGAAAACTAGCTTAAAACAACTTAGAGTCATGAACACTCGCTGTCAAAGAATACAAGTTAGTTAATAAACAAAAGGCAGTGCATTGCATTCTAAACTGCTGTCAGCTATTACATAATTCTGAATGCTTCCTATTGATAATATACTTGATATGCAATAGCACCCTGGAAAGTTATGCTATGTTATAAACAAAGTATAAAAATATAGTTTCTTACATATATATATATATATATATAAAGTTTGTTATTGAAATGTTTTCAAATAATTAGAGTAAGATTCACCTTTTACAAGTGAAACCTGGATCATGCATAACTGTCATTTTTTTAATGCAAGTTTACATTCTATGTCTCCATGTCTCCTTTAAAAATGACAGTCTGCTTTATATTAAACATCTCATACAAGTAATGCTTATTGAATCATTAAATGTTATTTCTTTAATCACAATAGCTTTTTAGTGGTTAACATACTTGGAAATGCTTTTTATCATATTTTTAGTGGTTTGGAGGGGTTTGAGGGATTGGTGAGTGGTGTAGAGGAGGCTTGGATTCACTCATGAATGTTGTTTATTCCAATATCTTTATTAAATGTTCATATTTTCTTTAAACCTTTAACATCACAATCAAAGACTTTGTCAACATGTGATATGTATTTATGCATACAGATTGCTTCTTATACCTGTGATCTTTGATACCATTTCTTTTATTTCTTAATTTAACATATTTATTTGTGAATATTTCAGTTTATTGGAATATGGGATCAAGGAGTGTACTCTAAAATTGCACATAGTAGGAATATTTGTTTTGTTTATTGACTATTAACTTATCAGTTATTATAGACTTAATCGGTACTTGTTTAAAACCATCCCATGACATCTTTGATCTAAGCCAGTTCTGTGAGATGTATAATTTCATCAGTGAAAACAGGGTAATTGAAACATCTTTCTTTTGCTTCGTTAATCCCACAGGAGGGTTATGTAAAACTACAAATTTCCAGGACACAGTGGTCTTTTTATATTCCATTTTTCTAGCCTGACTTTTAAAGAACACCATCACTTATATGAACATTTACAGCCCCATAAGAAATGAAGCATATCAGCTCTTTGGACTTCACAGTGTAAATAGTTTAATGAAGATGTTGAGTAGTATTTGTTAAGTTTATCAGGAGTTAAATATGCTTTATTTATTATCATTACTGGGTATATATATATATATATATATATATATATATATATATATATATATATATTTATATATATATATATATATATATATATTTAAAGGGAGTAGTTTTAAGGATCATTGAATTGACTGAATTTTCTGTTTATTTTGAATTGCTAGTTTTAATTTGGTGCAATAGTTTGAATATAAAATTTTATCTTTTAATTTATAGCTACAATTAATTGATATGTATTTGTTAACATTTTCTGGTGTGAATGTATTTCACAACACCCTGCAGAGATTTGTGTCGCTGTCATTAACCCTTTGATCCTTTAAAAGGGTTAAGGTAATTTCTTTTGTCTGTCTTACTGTAATTAAATAACCTTTAGGAAGGTTCAAGGCATTTTTCAAATAATTTATTGAAAGGTTTTCATAGTCATAATTGTCTAGTATCGTCATTTCTTTACTTAAGGGGTAATCCTTAAGTTTAGCATTGAATTATTTAGGTTAAATTTTGGATTTAGGTGAATTGGTTGCAAGATTTTAAACTGACTTATTAGATTTAGTGATTCAATTATTTTTTGCAAAATAATCATGATATTTAAAAAAAATATATTGATTCTTCCATTATTTTCTTTATTGAGAAAAGGTACGGCTTTAGGATTATATTTGGGATTAATTATTTGACTATACCTTTTTGTTTTTATTGGACAATAATCAGAAACTGTTCTAATTCTACTAATGTTTATTATATTGTAATAGATTTTAAAGTCTGCCAGGCCCAAACCACCAATGTTTTTGGGATAAATCATGTTTTGATAACTTATACAAACCAATGTGGGCTCCCTTAGAAATTTAGATAGATATGCATTTACAGTTTTGAAAAATTTACTTGGTACTATTATGTTAAATGTGTTGAACTGAAACAGTAATCTTGGTAGTATATTAATTTTGATAACAGCCACTTTGATAACAGAGGAAATTTTAATTTATTCCATCTGAGAATATCTTGTGCAATCATTGTCCAAAGTTTCATTAAATTGTTTTGGTAAAACTTATTTGGATCATGATAAAAAGATATACCCAAATATTTTAATGAGTCATTTAGTTTAATCTAAGTCTGTGGAAGGTCGTTGATTAGATTATAATTTGAAAATTTGAATTCATAGGAAAAATAGATGATTTATCCAGGTTGAGTTTAGAATTAGATAATTTTGAGAAAGTTTCAATGTAATGCAGAATTTTTGGTAAATTATTGGGTAGAGTAAAATAAACATTTAAGTCATCAGCAAAGGTGATTAATGCAAGCCTAGTATTGCTTATTATAGGAATGTAGTGAAAAGCTTTTTGGGTTATAAGAAGAAAGAGAGGCTATCCATTTGTATATATATATATATATATATATATATATATATATATATATACACACACACACACACACACACACACACACACACATATATAAAATAAGTTTGAGGATAATGATTTTCACCTTCTCCAGTGTATGTATGTGTTAGGATTTAGTATGAAATCTTCATATTTTACTTTAGAGATCAACCTTCATTCAGGTGTCTTATTAAGAGCATTAATGAAGGCTTGTTTTGCTTCTTTAAGTGACCCAAGTGAATCTTTAATTCCTTTCTCCTGAAATTCTAAGGAAAAGGGGTTTTGCATTAGGAATTTGATCCTTTTCAAGATCAGGAATGCACAAAATGATGGCAGTTTCTTGCAATCTTGCTTAATTTGATATTGTAGATCTTGAGCGATAGTAATTTTATTTCCAGTCCATGTTACTGTTCTTTTCTTTTTAGCAGCTGTTAGAATGTTAAATGTGTCTTGGTAATTTAAGAGTCTCATGTATACTTGTCTCTGCTTATTCTGGGTTTGTGCTGCTTGAAGTGCATAATGTGCTCTCTCGGTGGTGACCTGGTTAGATTCTGCCTGGTTGTCTAAAAGGCAGCTGATGATTCAGTGCAAAACGTCAATTAAGTGTGATTGTTCATACTTTTCAGCTACCCCAGAATCAAGATGTTATTTCTTATACTTCTGGCTTCCAGGTCTAGGATATTTGTTTTGTAATTTTTTTACTAGTATTAGTGTTAGATTGTGATACTTCTTGCAGCTGATTACTTTTAATTTCATTTTCTAGAGCTTTAGCGTCTGTTTTTCTAATTTGTCCACTATTTGGTTTATTGTATTGCCAAAAGTCTGTAATTGGTCTTAGAATTGTTAAATTGCCATTTGCAATGGTTATAATGCCATTTTGAAGTCTTCCAAGCCTGGAAAGTGATCTGTTTTTGGTTTGCTTGTACCCTTTTGGCCTTCCAGTTGTCTGAGAGTTCTTAGTCATTTGGAAATTATTTATTTTTCTGGTGTGGTTACCTCTGAAAGCTTAGATTTAGATGTTTGTATATCCATGCTTTCTGATTCATTTCCCATCCTGTATTTGCTTTTGGTAATGTATGTTTTTTTTTCCTTACAGACCATTGGTCTGGAACTCAATCAGATAAGTTGCCTGCTCCTCACAGGTAAGTCCCCATGCATTATTTGAAAGCTTACTGGTTAGCAGATGTGTAAACTAACCTTTAGAAATGTTTTTGAACTTAGCTGGCCATGGTTTGTGCTGATTTATTTACAGTGCCCCTGCTATTTTGATTAGAGCTGTGCTGACAAGATACTCACAGCTCAGCCACCATTTACCTCTCCACTTCTTGAATGTTTTTGTGTGAATTGTTACCAATAAACTGCTCATTTGCAAGCCCCTGTTATGAGGGCCAGCTTGAAGCAGCTTAATTAGAGTCATGAGCACTTTAGTGATGCTGTGGGAGGTCTAAACATTCTAAGAACTGTCCAAGTTACTTCTTCCCATCTAAAAGTAAATGATCATAATATTTTGAATCATATGCTAAGATGTCACTGAATACAAATTAGATAACATATAAAAGACAGTGAATTGCATTCAAAGCCACTGCCAGTCATGAAATAGTTCTGAATGATTTCAGTATACCAAAAGGATAGTTTATATAACTGCTAAAAATTAGGATAGTGTTCCTGTTATGGTCTCTTTGATAACAAAACTTAATACCTCAGAGTGATTTATTACGGAAAGTTTGAATCTTAAAAGGAAAGATTTTTCAGAATTTTGTTCAGTTACTATTAGATATAACATTTAAGGAAAAATAGGACTGATTCTAACAGGAGTACTAGATTAAAGAGTATGAAATATATAAGGGTAAATATAGATGTTCTATTATATGACACTCTACACAAGGATTATAGCTAAAATATACAACCTAGGAATGTAGTAATTGTAAAAGATACAGTATACAAACAGAAAAAGAAAGAGATCAGAATAATAAATATGTATATAGTTAAAGAATATGTCTTCAAGGGTGGGAGGCTGCCATAGTGGTTAATCTGTTCACCTTATAAGCACTAGGTGCAGGGTTTGATTCTCACATGGGTTATTTGGCTGGGCTGTAATGGCCTACAAGGACAGTTAACCTGGTACTAATTTATGAACTTATGGGCCTTTGAACAACTTTACACATAGTAAATAAAATAAGAAAAATATAAAATCATCTGACCTATAAATTAATAAATATTAAAACAACAACTGACTTCCTTCCTGTAGTAGACCACAGAGATAATGTGAGGTACAGGGAAAGATGCTTGTAGAGATTCAGTTTGGTCAACTTATAATAGTGTCTGAATACCTGTTTAACTTTTCTTATTCATAAAAACTCACTGACAAGCTTTTTTAAGATAATGCATACTAAAAATATGAATTATATTAATATGAATCAGAAGCTTGAGCAAAGTGTTGTTAGTCTAATGGAGAGTTTGTGTCTTTTTCAACAAACAAAGAGTATGTTATTCTGTGGTAGAATGTTTTACGGTTAGTTCATTAGGTAATTTTTTATTTGTTTCAAAAGCTTTGTTCATAGCTGAAGATGTCATATCATTACATATATACTATATAATAAGTTCTGAACATAAATGTGATTTCATTATACACATTTTTTCTCTCTTAAATAAAGGTCTAATTTTAAATGCATACCTATTAATAGTAATGGATCGAATAATCCAGTGAAGAGGAGAAGTCTATTCAAATTCTTGCAATTACATAAAGTTCAAATAGTATTTCTACAGGAAGCACATTTACTTAATAAAGATATAAATAAGCTTTCATTAAAGAATTATTTGGTTTTACTTGTGAGAGATGCGCTTATATATCCAAATATGAAGCCACGCACTCTCCAGCCAAGGCAGGATAGCTGGGCAAGAGGAGAAGGTCAACGCTTGCACCAAACCACATGGAACACATAGCCTTCCAGAGCACACACCAGCACCGCCTTCACATAAAAACACAAACCCACCTTCGTGGAGGCTGTCAATAAAAATCTACCCAAACAGCAGAGACCTCCAAAGCAGAAATGGACTTGACTACCACAACACTAATCACAAGACACATTACTCTCCTAAACAGTGTGCCACTCAACCAACGCCCCAAGGCAAAACAGCATGCCCAACACACTAGTCATAGGTGACTCAATAGTGAGGCACACTGATGTCCCACTTACTAGGTTGAATAAGGAGAAAGTAACAGTCAGCTGCCTGTCAGGTGCCAGGATCCACCACATAACGCACACACTCAGGTCCCTCAACAACAGGTATAAATATGACTCTGTCATTGTACATGTGGGTGTGATTGACCAGAGATGTATCTCCCTAGACTATATGAAAAGAGACATGGAGGAGCTCTCAGATTATGTAGTCAAAGTGGGTATGACCCTTGCCCTGAGAAGCCTCCTACCATCACCCAGAATTATACCACAGTACAAGCAGAAAATCATTGAGTTCAAAAATTGGCTAAGTTTCTGGTATCATTCTAAGGGGATCCAGTATCTGTCTGTCTGGGATGACATGATTGACAGACCTAGATGCTTTGCCGGATACTGCCCAAGGCTCTTGCCAGCCCTATAGTGCCTTTTTAGGTGGTGTTCCAAAGACAAAATTACCACCGTAACAGCTACAAGCAAATGCAATCTGAGGGTCATGCTGCTCAATGCTAGAAGTCTAAATCTCAAAATGCACTCGCTGTAAGTACTCCTTAAAATGGAGAACATTGACATTTGTGCTATAACAGAGACCTGGTTCAAGGCAGCAGAAAGCACCCCTGCACTACCAGGCTATAACTCATTCTACACCTTTCAGCCCCAGAATTTGGACCAAAGCACCAAAGGCAGTGGTGTTTCCATATTCATAAAGGATGTGCACACCTCCAGACTAGTAGGCCAACATAACGCACCAGAGATACTTCAGGTGAGGCTAACATTCAGCGATTCAGGTTGCAGCTTGCTATAGGTCCCCAACCATATCTCAAGACTTACACTCCATGTTCCTAAGGACCCTGGAGAATATTAGGGTCCAACCTAACACTGTCATACTGGGTGACTTCAACTGCCCCTAAATTAACTGGGAAAACTACTCATGTACCAATACACTTGCCCAACATTTCCTGGAATTCATTAATTCCAGTGCCCTGGACCAACTCATTCTTACCCCGAATAGAGGTAGCAACATCCTTCACCTAGTCATTACTAACATGGGCGACCATTGTTCTACACCAATAGTCAACTTCTCCGTGGTTAGATCTAACCACAAAATAATCACCTTGGAAATCCACATCCCTCCAACCCCCCCTGCAAAGGTAACCACAATGAAAAACTTCTCCAAAACTAACTTTGGGATCCTAAAAAAAGAGGTGGCTAACTTCACGGCACCCATGCAAATGGAGAATAGTTGTATGACTGAATCATACACCACTGTACTGTATGAACATGTAAACAAATGCATGGATCTCGACAAACCCAATAGAACCAAGACGCTCACCTACAAAAAAAGGAAGCCAATCTGGTGGTCCCCTGCCATAAACAAACTCTACAACAGAAGGAGAAAACTGATGTAGAATAAGGTGAAGTCGTCAGACTGGAAAAACTACCTTATCAGCCTCAACAAAAGTTGATATCCCTCATCAAATCCTCTAAAGCTAGCTATGAAAACAGAATTGCAGCAGATAGTAAAGACAACCACAAGGCCTTCTATAGTTATGTAAGGAATCTCCATGGCAATACCAAAATTTGCTCTGAGCTACACAATGGTACCTCCTATACTGAGGCAACAGATATTGCCAATATACTGGCCAACAGATTCAGTGCCAACTTCACCCCCCCCCCAAAGGACAGGGTTTGGGAGGGTGGCCTAATGATTAAGGCGTTTGCCTTATAAACACAAGGTGCAGGGTTCGAGTCTTACAAGGGATAATTGGCTAGGCTTAAAATGGCTCACACGGGCAGTTAGCCTAGTACTAATCTATGAACCTATGTACCTATGAATCACAATACCAGAGGAATGCCAGGCACTCAACATTACTGCAGCACAGGTTAAAGCTGCATTGTCCAAGGCCAGGAATACAGCTTCTATGGGACCTAACAATATCCCTGGCATTGTTCTACATCAACTACAGAGTAAACTGGCACTTCACCTGTGTGCCCTGTTCAGTCACTGCCTCACCTCAGTCTTTGTCCCTACCGAATGATGGACTGCTACAGTCATCCCTCTCCACAAGGGGGGAGCGACTGTAGACCCTGAGAACTATCACCCCATTAGCCTGTTGAGTCTGATATGCAAAGCTATGGAATGGATCATCATGGACCTAATAAACAAGGATATAAGGAATCTCCAAACTCTGGATCTCACATAGTTTGGTTTTGTGAAGGATAGTTCATGCCTGCTCAACCTGGTTGACTTGTTTGAGTCAGTCAACAGAGCTGTGGATGAACGCAAGGTGGCTCATACAGCCTACCTTGATTTGGCTAAGGCGTTTGATACCATTTCCCACTGAGGAATCGTAGAAAATCTCACTAAGCTAGGTATCAACCCCTGTATCACTAGGTGGGTTGCACACTGGCTCACAGATAGAGCCCACACTGTGAAAGTAGCTGACTTCAAGTCAGACTGCAGACCAGTTACAAGTGGAGTCCCACAGGGCTCAGTCCTGCATCCTCTCCTGTTTGGCATCTACTTCTCTGAACTCCAGACAAATATAAAGGGACTCTTGCTGACAAACTTCGCAGATGACTGCAAGTTGGGAGCTATCATTAACTCCCCAAGTGATGTTGACATCCTACAGAAAGGCCTCACTGAGACCAACAACTGGTGCCAGAACCATGGCCTTAAGCTCAATACCAAAAAATGTGTTGCCATCCCCTTTGGGAAAAACCTGGTTGCCATGAATTACCACATCGATGGTAGCCCACTGAGCACAGAAGGCATTATAAGAGATCTGGGAACACAGGTTGACAGCAACCTCTGTTTTGACCACCACATTGCCACTGTGATCAGAAAGTACTTATGTGTGGCACATCTCATTACTAAGGGTTTTTCATACAGGAAGAAAGAGGTTATTGTCTCCCTCTACTCTACTCTTCCCTCATTAGGCCAATCATTGAGTACTATGCCCCATTTAGCATGCTCCTCACTAGACACCTGCAACATCTGGAGAGGCCACAAAAGTACCTCACAAAGAGGATCCTAGGCCTTAAACACTTGTCCCTTATGGACAGACTCAATAAAATCCAACTATTTTCTGTCTCATATCGCCAACTTAGAGGCAATTACTGCTTGACTTACAAAGCCATGTCTGACCAGCTCTGTTAGAAATGCTACAGCTAAAGAAATCTCAATCCCTCCACATCACATGCTCCAGAGACTTCAACCTCATTACCACAATCAACAGAACAAGCTGAAGGGACAGGTTCATAACCTAGACACTGCCCATGCCATGGAATAGACTTCCCATACATGTCAAACAGAACACCTCACTGGGCCTCTTGAAGACCAATCTTGATGAGTGGATGGGAAATAGAAAATTCACCCTGGGGATCACTCCAGTGGCTCTACTTGACAGAGGCAGTGGGAACTAAGGTTGGGTGGCACAATGCCAGGGTAATTGTATGGACTAGGCTTAGCACACACCTATGAACTAGGTTCTAGCTTTTGAGCTAATAGAAGAGGCACCATCATTTTATGGAAGAACTCACCAGTATGCCTAAAGTAAAAGACACTTTTATTGATAAAATGGTTTGTTAAACACTGTATAATTGGGTGGAACTGAAAACTATAAACATTAGTGAACTCTTATTGGATTTCAGGGGTTGGAGTTAAAGATGCAAACAATTAAACATTATAGCCAATTACATGAAAGGTGAAATCATAATGGCTGGTGATATTAACTGTATTTTATCAGATGAAGATTCCACTGTAGATAGAAAGCTGTGAATCACATCTTCAGCCAAGCACTTAAATTTTGAAACTGTACTGAATTCAAAGGATATTTATAAGCTACAGAAAACAAACTCACTTCAATTTAACAATTATTTATACAGCATCAAAAACAAATATTGATAACATTTTTATCATCTGAAGTACTTCTCCCTGGGCCTCCGCTGAAAATTGGCTTAGTTCCAAGTCAAACTTTCCTGGTTAGCAAATGTTAAATAAATAAATAAAAATAAAAAATAAAATGTTTGTCTCAAACAATCTGTTAGCATATGTCAGAGAAGAGTCAATAGTCTCATGCGCATTATCAAACCATAATGCTATAATCTTTAATATTATTTTAAAAACCAATAATTTAATACATATCAGGGGATTACCAGTGTACATTATTAAAATAAAAGGATTCAAGGTTTGGTATGTTAAGGAGATCAAAAATTTCCTAGAAATAAACATGAATGGTGAAGCATCTGACAGGGATTCACTGAAGGCTTACTTAAATGGAAGAATTACAAGCTGATATATTAGTAAATGAAAAGAATGGAACAAAGAATTGAATGCACTACAAGTCAAAACAGACAGACTAAAGTTAAATATAAAACCAAATAACACTATCAGTCAGTCTAAACATAAAACTGTAAACACAAAATATGCTGAAATACTAAATCATAAAGTTTCAATAAACCTGGAAAAATGTAAATTTCAGGCATAGTCAGTAAACACATTAAACTTGCATAAATTTGCTCTTAGATCAAAGAAAATGAATAAACTAAATCGTATCAAAGAAATTATATCACATATAAAAATAAAAAGAAAGAAGAACAAATATTAAAGGTATTCTTAAGGGCTTTAAAATATTTTGTGAAAATATGAATAATACTACAAATAACCTAGATAATGATGATACAGCTTAAACGTTTCTAATGGAAAATATAGATAATAAAATAACAAATGAACAAATAAAAAAAATGATAGAGCATTCCCTTGAACAGAAATAAAAGATCAAATAAAAAAGTTAAAAAATAATAAGGCAGCAGGCTTAGATGGTCTTTTACTAGAACTATATGAAATACTACTAGATGATGCAGTTAAAATATTAGGTTAGGTCTACAGAGAAGTAAAAATAACTGCTGAAGCCCCCCATCATGATAATATACCCTTATATAACCTATTTTAAATCAAAGTAAGGATCTTACAAAGTATTCATCATGCAGACCCATTTCACTTTTAAATGTGGACTATAAGATATTCATGCCCATTTAAGTAATAGAATTAATCAACTTATACCTAAACTAATTAACAATGATCAAACTGTGTTTATTTAAAATAACCAAGTACAAGATAACATAATAAGAATACATAAATTAATAGACTATGCATATAAAAATAAAAAAAGAACTTTCTATCATTAATCTTGATTTAGATAGGTCTTTTGACTCAGTTAATTGGTTGCACCTGTTTAAAATACATAAAATGTATAATTTCTCACCTGAGCTAATTGCATTCATTGCTAAGTTATACAATAACTCTTGTGTTTATGTTAAAGTAGGTTATTTTCTTTCTAATTCCTTTAATTACAAAAAGGCACAAAACAAGGCTGTCCATTATCACTTTTATATTTTGCATTAGATATAGAACCCTTCGCTAATAGTATTAGATCCAATAAGAACATTAATAGTATCAAACTAAAAGAAGATTTCAAACTAAAGATTCATCTCTTTGGTGATGATATTTTACTAACAATAGCAGATACAGAAAATACATTTGAACATATAATTAATTCTATGAGTCAGTTTGAAGAAATCTTAAAATTAAAATTTAATCAGAATAAAACAAGCACAGTATTAATTAATACAAATTAAAAAAAATATACAAAAATATTCTAACTTCAATTTGAATAGCAATCAGATGAAATAACTTGGTATAACTATTATGTCTAAACGTAAAGACATTATGCAAACAAACTTTCAGTAGGTTGTTTATAAACTTTTATGTTTATTCACAAACTGGAACAAATTCTTCTTCCTTCAGCAGGTTGTTGATAAACTTTTAAGTTTAGTCACAGATTGGAACAAATTCTTCTTTACCATGGAAGAAAGATTAATGCTTATTAAGATGACAATTCTCCATAAAATATTGTTTGTCTTACAATCTTTAGTTCTGTCTCCACTAAAAAAATGCTGAAGAAGATAAACAATATTCTGTTTAAATTTTTTGACATCCTAATAAACCAAGAGTTTCCTTTGATTGGCAAAGAAACATTTGGTATAATGGTGGAATAGGATTCCCTGATATTCAGTTGTATGCTACTTCAACAACTGTAAAAGTTACAGCTTTGTGAATAAACTCATCTTATGATTCAAAATGGAAACAAATACATTAAGAAATACTATTAGTAAATAATAAATATATCACAATCAGTCATAAACAAATAGTCCCTAATAGTTTTATCACATTATCAAAAGATTTCTGTGTAAATAGACTTGCACCCTCTTCTCAAATTCCTTATTAAGAAAAAAAACATAATTTACTCTTTCCAAAAGTTCACATATTATAACCATTGCATTAAAGACTTACTATTTTTCTATGTTTTCAAATGCATATGCAAATGACTGCTTAAAAACTCATAACTTCAGCAAAATGCTAGTATTGAAACAACAAAGTAACTTAATTTATTGGCATCACTTATTAAATGGTACTGATGTATATAATGTTGAAAATGTAAGGTCCAAATACAATCAAGATTCTGAGAATTGGTTAATTTAGAGACATTGTTAACAGAAAGATAAATAAGATATTTAACCTAGATAATAAATTGTTCCCCAGATTATAGGAATTCTTAATAAATATCAATAATAATGCAATGGAAAATAAATATTATTTGTCACAAATTTATAAAATTCTTAAGTTAGTTTTCACATATTTAGGCAATTCCTATTGGAATTATTCCTCAAAAATTAATAATGAAGATTTCTCTGAAGAATACAAGATAATAATATTAAAATCTACAGATAAAACCACATCTTCATTATGTAGAAAATTTTTCACTTGGAAATTCTTGCACAGAATTTTTATCACTCCTAACAAAATTACATTTATGTATAAATCAAATAGAATTAAATGCTGGAGATGTGATTCTGAAATAATAGCTGAATGGATGCATATAATATATGAATGTGAAGTCATCTCCCCTTTTAGGAAATAAATTAATAACTTTCTTCAAGCTCTATGGTCAGATAAATTTAATATTTCTAAATCTTTAGTTTGATTTAATGCTACAATTCCTGAGATAATTCCAAAAACCTAAGTGCCTTTTCTTTGGTCAATTCTTGTTATAGCCAGAAAAGTAATTACTACAAATGGGAAAAGTAAAGTTAGCCCCACTAGTGTTGAATTTATTAGTATGGCAAAAACTGCTTGCAGTAGTGAATTGCATACTATAAAGATGAGAATGTCTAATATTACACACTCATATAAATCTTGGATTAAACTTAAAGACTTGCTTGAAAAAATATTAATTGTTGATATGTATAACTTTGATGCATTAATCAGCTGTGGACCTATGTAGATTATGTTTGTTTTATAATTTATTTGTTTATATATTGTTTTCAAACCAAATAAAAAACTAAAAGGGTGTACTCAGCTGCAGTTTGTATTTATGAATAGCTTAATGGATGGATTACTAGTTTGCTGAGAACCAGACTAAAACATCAACTTTTCATTGTACATATAATTCTAAAATGTCAAGAAAAAAGTTATATGTAGTTGAGTGAAACAACCTTTTTCTGATATGTTAGAAAAAATATGTACTAACTTTCATTTTATACTTAGACTTCCAGTTTCATAGGTTCATAGGAGATTACTAGGCTGACAACTTAAGGTCTAGTGTGCATGCATTCACAGTATTAACTGACATATGACAATACTTTTAATTCTGTTATTTTATTTCTGATGTGCCTGGAAACATTATGAATACCTGAATGAAGAAACATCAAAATAAGGAAGCTTTTCTAACTCAAATGAAACTCCCATGAGTTTTAAGATTTTTACTGCTTCTGACCCCTTCCCAAATCAACTCACACCTCAGAATCTTGGTCTGCTGTTTCAGAAAATTAGATTCCACAAACAGATTCAGTATATTGATCATATCAGGCACTGGGGAGATAGCAGATGATCATAGACGGGTACCATTTTCTGTTCCTGGGCACTAACAGAGGTTTATGTAAATTGAAAGGCTGACTCATGCTGTTTTGGTTTAAAAGCTAAAGAAATTTTAGTTAACACAAAGAAGAACAGTCTACCAAAAGAAGAGGAAACTAAGCACTGTATTCAACAATGGGTTCAGTCGGTGAGTTATAATATGGTACAATGATCTCTCTGGTTTGACTGGGCATGTCCTTCAGGGCTACAGAATATGCTTATCTAATTTTGGTAGATAATCACTGGTCAGAGTTTAAATTATCTTCTATTGTATCATTTTATCATTTTATTAATAATTTGACTATTTATTGTATGATTGTAATTTACGTCCCTTTTGCCAAATATCATGATGTTACATTTACTGACATTGAGGGGTGACAGGTCATTACTGCTACACAAAATATCCATTTTTGTAGACAGTCTCAGAATGCTTTGATATGTTACCCAGCTTGTAGTTAACATATTTGGCAAATGCCAGCTCATTTCTGATTTTTGTGTCTGAGAAGATGCATAGAAAGATGTTGCCTAAGTGCCAGATATACATATACAGAGGTTGATACCTATAGCTGCAAACGTTACACAAGCTGATATTTGTAAAAAAAAAAAAAAAAAAAAAAACAAGCTTCATTACAATATACTGCTCATAGATTTATATCCCCTATATATGGTCAAGGTCTCAAACTGAATGCAAAGAAATGCATCATCATGCCCTTCGGCACAAACAATGTCTCTTCATGCTATCAGATCAACAACAATACACTAAGTACACATGAAGTGGTAAGGAACCTGGGATCACAAGTAGATTGTGACCTTAACTTTGACCACCATGTGTCTACTGTAGTAAGGAAGGCTTTCTATGTAGCACACTTGATTAGTAAAGGCATTGCCTTGACAGCAAGTGTTTATAACCACTCTATCCTTGGCACTAATCCGTCCCATAATTGAGTATAATGTCCCATTCGGCATGTACCATAGAAAGCACCTGCAGCAATTAGAGACCTCAGAGGTTTCTAACAAAGAAGATCAAGGGTCTCCAGCATATGCCTTATGCAGACCAACTAATGTTTCTATCACTATGCTCTGTATTGTATAAATTTCTTAGATGAGACTTATGCCTGGCCTACAGAGCAATCTCTGACCCAAACCTAATGAACTTTCTGCATATCCATAAATCAAATGGGAGTAGAGCTACCTGTTCCAAGGACTTAAATATGGCCTGTGACTAAAATAGGACATGCTGGACAGACAGATTTATCTCTCAGCAACTGCCACATCTTTGGAATAGGTTACCAATTCACGTGGAACAGAGCACCTCTATGACACTGTTCAAGAGGAACCTGGAATAGTGGATGGGGCACCATAAATTCTTACTGGGGATAGTGCTCACAACTCTCCTGTACATGGGCAGTCATTGCTAAATGTAATCTTGGATATTAACTAGTATTTTTATGGTATTACAAACGGATGAAATGGCTAGGCTTGAAATGACCTCCGGGTTGATGGCCTAGTAATCTCCTATGATCCTATGATCTCTTGCTTTTTTTAAATTTCTCCAAATCTTTTGGGATTCTAATACCATGACAGGAATTGACCTCATTCCTAAGTCAAAGTACGATTAAAGTTCACAAAATTACTATTGTTTCAGTCTTTGATGTCAGCCAGAAATGCTCGTCATAGCACCTGCAATATGCCCAGTAATGACTCCTGCAATTTGTATGGAGTTACATGTATTGGTAACATATCTAAATATGACTGTAGATTCTTTTTTTATAAGACCTTTTGCTCCTATTACTATTGGAACTGTCTGGGTATCTTTCTTCCACATTGCTCTTGTTTCTGCCTGCAAATCCTAATATTTTATGACTTTGTGCCTCTCTGTATGCAAGATAATGTAGTCACTGGGTATGGCGATTTCAGTGATCAATGCTACTTTTGTCTTCTTTTCACGAACCGTTATACCCGGTTTTCTAGCATCTATCTTTTGAACTGTTGGCAATGGATAATTCCATGTGATGTAGATTTCATTTTCTATGGTGCTGTGTGACTCATGTTTCCAGTGTTTTTCAGCCACTTCAGTACTCTAATGTTTGCACAATCCCCAGTACAACAGTCTTGCCACATTATTATGCCTTTCAGTATACAGTCCTTCTGCCATTAGTATGTCACAATCAGCAACAAGATGTGCAACTGTTTCAAATTCTGTTTTACAAAACCTACATTTGTCTTTTTCTCCCACATGTTCAATGGACTTTGTAAACCAAAGTGTACATAGTCCACATGATCCTATATAGATAGATTCACAGATCTGATTATCAAACTCAAGACCAATTGGCCATCAAAAAACTTGATTGTCACAGCCTTACACTGATATTTTTACTTCCCACTAAACTGCGTTTTTAGTGGTTGGAATCTTCAAGGTGGAAATATGTGCTTTTACTGAATATTTGCTGTGAAATTCTGGAAAATAACTAAATCTTGAATGTGAAGTGCAGTGTGACTCTTCACAACAGCACCTGCTGAATCCAAGTCTGCTTAGTGGCGACCATCAAATAGAAAGGTGCTTGGCTGAAATGCTGCATTTTGCCTTACAGGAGTAAAGGCCCTATTTACTCCTGTGCAGAGAGCTGTGACCCCTGCATTCCCTGACTATCTAACTTATCATATGACCCAAGGTCTCTAAAGTAAAAAAAGTTTAAAGGTGGAATAATTGCCATTTCAATTGATTGATTAGTTTTAATAAAATGGTCTTTGACTCAGCTGCCTTCATGGATAGAAAATATTTTCAACTGAAGAATATTCTGGGAAAGGAAACCCCCATCCAACACAAACAATTCTACCTCAAATAATAAGTGAATGACTGCATTTAAAATTTTAATTCAAGAAAAGCAAATTAAACATCATAATCATTTTAAAAAGCTTGATGTTTACAGATCACTTAAGAGCTATTTTGTAATTGTGATGGTGTACTTGTTAAGAAAATACAGGTCTCCAGTATCACATATTTAGCAAAAAGCAAGAATGATTTTTGCTGTTAACTCCTAATGTCTTAATGGCATGCCTTTTAAAGCATTATGTTAATCTGTAAAAATTAAATAAATAACTGGATACAGAAAAAAAATCATACTTAGAGATTGCAACTTTTCAGGTTAATCAGATGCATATTAACTTACCTTTGTACCCAGCACTCCAGTAAAGTAGGAGAAATGTGGAGATACAAAGGCAGGCAGTGAGGAAGCTAACTGTACCATCATGACTATGTGGACTAAAGTAAGCCATACACAGGCAACATCTGAAATGAGGGAATCCTTTATTAGTAAGTTATAAATGATAGATGACACCTTGCTGGTGTTGAATATGCTCTTATAATGTCATATTGTTCATAGTTTACGGGTATGAACATTAATGAACAATCTGGATACATTACACTACTTTAAGGCAACGTGCCTTAAAGTAAACCCACAACATCTGTAGAAAATCTCTCTCTTCTCGGATTACCAAAACAAACCTTTTTTTTCATCTTATATAAAATGATGACAAAGTTTCACCTACCCCTGTTTCTTAAAGACACCATCTTGAAAGACATGTCCGGATACCCTAGTTCTGCAAGTCTAGTTGTCACCTCAAACGTACATTCCTAGAGGACGACATGCTGCTCTGTTACCAGGTTATTAGCAGTCATTACTTCATCGCCCATTATCAAAAGTTTTCAGTAAACATCCCACTTTTATTGAATGTGGATTGTTTCTGCACTATTTCCAGATGATGTTGCTCTAAAATTAGTAAAGGTTATGAAAAGAGAACATGACAGAAGAATGCAACATGACCTAGATGAGAGCTAAATATATTTTAAAGGTGTTTAGTAAAAGTTGGCAAGAAGGAGTTTTGGACACAAAGTTGATAAAGGAAAAGCAGGGCAAGTGTGTCATGTTTTAGTCATGCACAGGCTGTGAGGGGTGGACACGGTAGTGAAAAGGCTACCAGTTAGTAAAATGGAATTTTGAGTAAGACAAAAAACTCATGCTTGTTGCAGGCAATTTCAGCATGTCTGTGGATAACTGAGACAATCCAAGACACAGTGTACAGAAGAATTAAATCCTTATCAAAATATCATCTAAGGGGAAGAAGGAGCAAAACGTAAGGCTTTTGATGAGGTAAGGCAGTCATGGGACACAGTAGAGGTAGGAAAGAAATGTATAAAGGAATAATTCATGGAAAGTAACTACACATATGTGGTTTATCATAGTAAGGGAAGATGCATTTGGCAGTTTGGATGCAGAAGAATGAGGCCATGGAGGCGGGGGGGGGGGATTTGGGAGACTCGGAATAGCTAATGAACATCAATGATGAGATGGAAGAGGAAGCAGTGACTAAAGAGCATAAGGAGAAAAGGGCAGTGAAGACAATGAGTCTTCACATGAAGTGGAGGAAGAACGCGATAAAGAAGATTCCATTCTGGATTACTAATAAAAGTGACAGAGGTACTGATGTTCAAGTGTGCTGCTTGTCATCAAATCAGAAGAGGACCCAGGAGATGAAGAATGAAAGACTGCACAGAGGCAAGAGACCTTGGTACTAGAAGACAAAAATGATAAAGGCACAATGACTACAGTTGTAACTAAGCTAAAGGTAAATGCACACTACAGACATTAATGACAAGAAGAGATAGAAACCCATCACTACTTTTTCAGACTTCGGAAGGAAAACACAGGTGGAGGCTTTGGACTACACCGAGGTGCGAAATAAATAACATGACTGAGTTCACAGACGACATTTAATGCTTAGCAGAGAAGAAGGGAAATATGAGGCTTGTTGAGGAAAACACTAGTAGACTAAAGGGTGGGGCTGATGTCCTATTAGGGTTTGAGGAGGAGGTATAAGACAACTGGGTGATAGTGCAGGGCCTCTTATGGTATTGAAAGTTCTGCAAAAGGGAAAAGAAGTGCTTGTGCAACAATCCAGGATACTACATATGAGTAAAATGGACATCACTACTGGAGAAAGTAAAGAATGTTCTTGAGAATATTTTTTCAATAGTGTTTTTTGAGTTGGTAGTCTATAAAAATTGTGTTCCTAGAAAAAAAGCTGTACCAAACTACCTTATAAAATATTATAACAGGGATATAGGTCAAGAAGAAAGGGAACATCTTTCAGATGTGGCATTCTTAAACTTTAACAAAGCAAGCTGCTAAGACTGTTAAAAGATATAAGGTGTGCCTGGAGCCAGTTAGGTGGGACATTACAAAAGATGGCCATGGAAGTACGATGTCATCAATGAGGCCACTGATGGGTGAGTTGTCTTACGCTGCTAATGATGGTTTTATCCTCTGATTTTTACATATTGACTGAGCTGCAGTGTTAACCTTCTATGGAAAACATTAAAGTTGGGTAGTAGCTTTAGATAGAAAAGTAAGGCTCATCATCTTCTGAGAAAGTTTGTTGAATGATGTGACAAATGTGAATGGAGTACAGCACCAAGAAAAAAATAAAATGATGCATGGCTGATCTAAGATTCCCAGGATAGCTTTGTTGCTAGGCAATATGGCCTTTGGGTGGAATAAAGGACTATGTAGCAGAGACGTTCACTACTGACATTCCCTTTATGAGAAAGTGACCATTTCAGATTAAGTCTTCTAAACTGCATATAATGTCATGCAGACAGCTGACTATGGTGGGGGTCCCTTCCTTCAATCCAGAGGGAACACAAGGCATTCCTATTCAGAGCACATAATCACTTCCATGCAAGTTGTGCTTTATCGAGATCAGATGGTAATTAAGCCTATGATGTTCATATACTTTTTTTTAATTAAGTGTTTAATTAGCATTTTATAAGCCCTTTATAAGCAACAACAAATATGATAACATAAAGGCATTACTAACTGTCACAAAACATTTTGATAACCACACAACACCTTTAAATGCAACTATACATTATTTACAAATGAAAGTCAACAAATCTTCATTGTATAAACACAACCACCCCTGTCTCCATAAGTTAGTTTTCATGAAAACTAAATCCTTATTTCTTAGATATTATTTTCCACATTTGTGGAATTCCTGGTTGTGCCCCATTGTCTTGTATGACAGTAAGATTTATGCTACAGACCTTACGAAAATAGGCTGGATGGTGCTAAAGGCTATTTCCACTCTGACAGCAGTTGCATTTTTACCACACTAACTACTATCCAAGGTGGATCTATATCAGATAGTCGAAGTTCCGTAACTTCAAACACCTAATGGTCGAACCATTATGTTCGAAGTTACAGAACTTCGTCTACGGACAAAAAATAAAAATACAATGTACAAATAAATAAATTGTTGTAAGCAGGGGG
>NC_056726.1:1469537014-1469539514 GCF_019279795.1 Protopterus annectens
GAGGTAATGTATAAGAAATGAATGGACTGGCAAAGAGAGTATTTTGTAAATGTACTGAATGAATGGTTGAAGGAAAAGTTTATTTATGAAGAGTTATGCAGAGGGATATTACAATTTATATGGAAGAAAGATGGGAAAAATGAAATAAAAATATCAGAGACCCATCTTACTAAATAACACAGATTATACAGTTTTTTGAGAATATTCCTGTAGAGGTGAATTGAAGGAAGGATGATAGATATTATGGAAGAAAGTATATATAGTATGAAAGGAAGGGTTGTCAAGAACTGTTATTGGCTGTGAGAAAAATTGTGGAGGATGTTATAAGTAAAACGGAGGATGTGAAATTTATGATAGGTGCTATTAGCAAGGTATTTGATACGGTAGGGCATGTTACTTTGTGGGATGCT
This sequence comes from Protopterus annectens, assembly GCF_019279795.1. Taxonomy (NCBI): domain Eukaryota; kingdom Metazoa; phylum Chordata; order Ceratodontiformes; family Protopteridae; genus Protopterus; species Protopterus annectens. The sequence goes on from NC_056726.1 coordinate 1,469,537,425, forward strand.
ATGGAGAAGTATGGAATAGGAAATAGTTAGCAGAGTGCGTATGTTAGTATATCAAAATAATGGGTGAGATTGTTAGTGATGGGTGGCTGAATAAAGAAATATGTATTAAGTATGGTATAAGGCAAGGATGTTCCATGAGTGGAATATTGTTTGTATTGGTAATGAAAGTGATACTGATTGAAATAGTTTATAAAATGAAAGATGCTAGATATGTGATGCAAAAGGAAGTAGTGATACCTGTAGTTTTGACATACACAGACGATATAATAGTTCCTACAACAAAATATGGATGAGATAAGTGTTGTTTTGTCTAAATGGACATTTAAAGCAAACGGAGATGATCTGGATTAAGGAAAAAAGTAAGGGCTTGGGTGATGCGTTGAAAACTACTGGTGTGTATCTTTAGTGAATGAAAAATCTTTAATATGAATAAAATTTGGAGCAATGATATAGTTAGGATGCAAAAGCAACATTAAAAGAAATGAAAGAAATATTTCTTCTGTGGAGCATGTATCAATGAGTGTTCAGGAAAAAGGCCTATCTGGTAAATTTGGTATTAGTTGGAAAAATATTGTATATGCCAGATGTTTATATGATCCTAGTAAAATATGAAAAGGAAACTGTGCAATCAGTGTTTTCTTTCGTATGGAGGTTCAAAATTTAATCTAGTGAAAAGAGGTATGTTGTATATGAGTGAAGGGAGGCACCGGGGTTGCTAAATACATTTTTTCTTTTGCTTCTTTAAACCTTTATGGACAATTAAAATGACTAAAGGAAGAGGGTGGAAATTTAATAATGATCATGTTTAAATATGAGTATAAAACATTCTAAGAGATTAAATGAATAAAAAAGGAGAAAAGTAATATGTGAATGAAGAAATTAAAAATTATGAAGAAAAAGTACAGACAAGAAAAATAAAATTTGATGATATAATGAAAGATAAAAATATGTGGTAGAATAATGTTAAAATACAATATTATTATATAGATCCATGGGAAATTAACAAGAAGAAGTGATTAAAGCCATTTTTGAAATGTAAAGCAGCCGTGAAACTCTAGAAAAGTTGTGTTATTTAGTTATTTTATTTATTGGCATTTGATCACCAGGAAAGTCCACTGGGCTGAAGAGCCCACTTTCAGTGGAGGACCACGGGGAAAAGCTCCAATTACAGAATGCAAGTTTGAACAATTTAAACAATTTAAATATAACTAAAGAGATAGGCAAACATTACAATTCACATACTTATAACAGATAAAATTTCAAAAATGCACATATGTAAAGAACTTCACAATACTCAAAAGATCATTCATAGAAAATAAGAATATAGGCACCTATCATGATCACTTCTGACAAAGAGTCTAAGTGATAGAATGGAGGAAGGAGTAGAGGGTGCAGAAAGGGAGTGATGGAATTGGAAGAGGTCAGGTCTTGAAGGAAAGGGATGTGGAACAGTTATATCTTAAAAATATCTTTGAGAATATTAATAACAGAAACAATATAGATATGATTATTTGTGAAGATCAAAACAATAAATAGACTATGAGAAGGATAGTTAAAAAAATTATTTTATAAGATATTGTTTATTTGCAATGAAAGACTGAATGAAACGTTATTTAATAGAAAATAGATTTTGGCAGATATACTGAGAAAAATCAGATAATGGTTGTGGAAAAAAGGAGTGGGGGACAGTTATGGAAGAATAAAAATGAGGTTATTATAAGAAAAATGATAATTGTAAGAAATAAGAATGTGTATAAATGTGTCTGGAAATATAAACATTTTGTAAATATGCAAATAATGCATTTTTAATTTTGTATTAAATAATAAAGCTCCCCTTATCTTTTTGATAAGGGATCAATGACATCCACCTGAGCTGCCACAAACTGAAGCAGGTGGGGCCATGGTTTCACAACTAATCTGAAGGGTGACAAACTCAGGAGTGCAACACCCCACCTTATTTTACCCTGCAAGTCAGCAACTGATCTTCTTGGAGTGGGGCTAGAACTCACAGCCTTCTCCACCAAAGGTGAGTTTGTTTCCTGTTGCCTCACTGTCACTGGCACTGCACCATTCTTTAGGTAATTGAAAAA